>NW_016810853.1:0-1552 GCF_001698545.2 Rhinopithecus bieti
CCATTCTCGCATTTCTATAAATACCTGAGGTTGGGTAATTCATTGAGAGAAGAGGTTTCATTGGTTCCTGGTTCTGCAGGCTTTTACAGGAAGCATACTGCCAGCATCTGCTTCTGAAGAGGCCTCCAGAATCTTCCAATCATGGCAGAAGACAAAGGGGGAGCAGGCGTATCACATGGCCAGGGTAGGACCTGCAGGGATGGAGGGGAGTTGGAGGGAGTGCCATACACTTTTAAACAGCCAGATCTCATGAGAACTCGTATTGTGAGGACAACATCGCGTCATGAGGGACACTCCCTAATGACCCAAACACCTCCCACCCGGCCCCACCTCCAACATTGGGGATTAAATTTCAACATGAGATTTGTGTGAAACAAATATCCAAGCCATTCAATGGCACTTGAAGAAAAAGTCACAGGTCTTTCATGTATGAAAGTAAAAATGAAACTTTCTAAAGCCCAATTCCTTTGGGGTATCACCCTCTAGCTCTCCGTAACCACTCCCTCCCCTCAATTTCCTGGCTGAGTGGACAGTGGCACTGGAACAGCCCTCTGAGAAGAAAAACCCCAGGAGTTCTTCCTGGCTACAAAGAGCTCTCCTGCTGGGCTCCCCTCAGCAAAAGCTTTCCAGAGGAGCAACAGTCTAAATTGCAGCACCACAGTTTGCCACAGACATCTAATGAGGACCCAGAACCTGGACCCAAGTCAGTCTTTTATGAACGGTATAGACAGCACAAAAGCTTCACTCCCACTTTCCACTCAGCTCCATTTGGCAACAACCTCTCAGACCCCAAATCTTCCTCCTCTGAGTCTCAATATCCATTTCTCCAGGGCAGCCTCTTCAGGAGGCATTTTCAGTCCCCAGCAGCAGCTCTCTTAAGAACCCAGCCTCATCCTCCACTTCCCTGAGCCATATGGCCAAACAACACTCAGCCAAACTCTTCAGAGCCATCTTACAAGTTTTCCTTTGCCGGCTCCCAACACAGGATTTCTTCTAGCAGCTCCTCCTCCAGAGCACCACTTTCTCCTGGAAACTTGCTTCCAGGGGTACAGCTTCCCTCCACCGGACAGTCTCTCAACTGCTTCCCAGAAACTGACCGTGGTGGTTCAAATGAAGAGTTCAGGAATGGCAGCCGGAGAGGAACAAAGTTACTGACCTCATCCTTGAAACCCACCATGGTTAGCAGCCCAATGCTTCTCAAAAAGAATTTGCCTATTGTGATGAAATCTTGCTGTCTGGCCGGGCGCAGTGGCTCACACAAGTAGTCCCAGCGCTTTGGGAGGTCGGGGTGGGCAGATCGTTTGAGCCCAGGAGTTCGAGACCAGCCTAGGCAACATGGTAAAACACCATCTCTACTAAAAATGCAAAAATTAGCCAGGTACAGTGGTGCACGCCTGTGGTCCTACCTACTCAGGACGTGGAGAATCACTTGAGCCTGGGATGCGAGGCTGCAGTGAGCCATGATCATCCCCCTGCCCCCCAGACTGGGTCACAAAAATAGAACCCATCTCAAAAAAAAAAAAAAAGAAAGAAAGAAAGAAAAGAAAAGAAA
>NW_016810854.1:0-2618 GCF_001698545.2 Rhinopithecus bieti
AAAGAAAAGAAAAGCATATAATCGTCTCAATAGACACGGATAAAGCCTTCAAAAAAATCCAACATCAGTTTCTGATAAAAACTCTCAGCAAACTACGTATAAAAGGGAATCCTCAATCTAATAAACAGCATCTATTAAAAAAAAAAAAAAAAACCCAGCTGGCATCATACTTGTAAAAACAGAAAGCTTTCCTCTAAAATTGGGAAAATACAATTATGTCTGCTCTCACTGCCTCTATTAAACATTTAACTGAAGGTTGTAAGCAAGAAAAATAAATTAAAGTCATGCAGATTGAAAAGAAAGAAGTAGAACTGTCATTATTTGAAGACAACATGACCATCTATGTAGGAAATTCTAAAGAATCTACAAAACAGGTACTAGAGCTAATAATGAGTTTAGCAAGCATGCAGGATACAAAATAAATATATTTAAAAATCAATTGTATTTCTATTTACCATTAATGAACAAGTGAAAATTTAAAAAAATGAAAACAATATCATTTATAATAACATCAAAAACTAGAAAATATTTAGGGATAAATCTGACCAAAGATGTAAGAATCCTGCATACTGGAAATTACAAAACATTACTGACACTGATTAAAGAAAATCTGAAGAAATGAAGAAATACACCTTTTCATGCTTCAGGAGGCTCAATATGGTTAAGATATCAATTCTTCCCAATTTGAGCTGTACATTCATTTCCATCTCAAGCAGGCCTTTTGGCAGAATTTGACAGGCTGATTATAAAATTCATATGGAAATGCAAAGGATCTACAATCGCCAAAACAATTTTAGAAAATAACAAAAAATTTGGAGAGCTAATGCTACCTGATTTCAACACATATCGTAAAGCTACAGTAACCAATACAATGTGCAATTATTGATCATAAAGATTGACAAAGAAATTGTTGGCACAGGATAGAATCCAGAAATAAAATCATGCAAACATATATAGACAACAGATTTTTGACAAAGGTGAAAAGGCAATTCAGAGGAGAAAGTATACTGTTTTGAACACATGGTACTAGGACATGGAAGACATATATATAGCCTTGAATTGTAGAGAGTTTCACAGGGCATGTCAGATTTGGCAGATTGGGCTACATAAAACTTTAGAATTCATGTATGGAAAAGATAACGTAAACTAACTAAAAGATATGCAGTGTATCTTTTGAAGATAAGCTATATATTTAAAAGATATACCAACAGGCCAGATGCCATGGCTCACCCCTGTAATCCTAGCACTTTGGGAAGCAGAGGCGAGTGGATCACATGAGGTCAGGAGTTCCAGATCAGCCTGGCCAACATGGTGAAATCCCATCTCTACTAAGAGATACAAAAAATTAGCCAGGCATGGTAGTGCACGCCCGTAGTCCCAGCTACTTGGGTGGCTGAGGCAGGAGAAAGGAGAACCACTTGAACCTGGGAGGCCTGAGGTCGCAGTGAGCTGAGATTGTGCCACTGCACTCCAGCCTGGGCGACAGAGCGAGACTCTGTCTCAAAAAAAAAAAAATTACATTCCATAATCTATCAAGAGTTTCTGAAAATTACTAAGTAAGAGACAAAGAACATTAACAGACAAATCACTGGAAAAAATATAAATTTCCAATAAACCAATAAAAAGTTGTTCAACATCATTAATAATTACAGAAGGCCGAATTATTTTCCCACAATCTTATTATTGAAACTATTAAATGTTGATAACAGTCCAAATCCAGACCAGTTATTTAATATGTTTTAGGAGTAGGTTGTCACTTCTCAAGAAACAGAAACAGAAACATGATCAAACTTCTTCTGCTTACATTTGTCAATACGACCTTGAGAGAAGAGTATCAGTGCACTGGATTTCCATGCTCCACTCTGGGCAACAACGGAGGTAAACAAGATAGGCCTCCAATCCTTGTCAGCTGTAATGTATTGTCTCAGATTGACTTAAAGGCATATTTTCTCTTAATTCAAGGGAAGATGACTCACCTTTCCAGAGTAGTCCATCAGTGACATGCTATGCTAGATAGAGACTTTGCATTAATTATTTCATTTAATCTCTACCACAACCCTGCAAGGTTTTTATAGATGAGAAAACTGAAGACGCTATGTTAGCATTCCCCACCCTTTTTGGCACCAGGGGCCGGTTTCATGGAAGATAATTTTTCCACAGATGGGGAAAAGTTTGTCCATGGCCCAGGGATTGAGGACCCCGGCTCTACATAACCAGCGATATACTTCAGTGTCCGTGTTTCTTTCCACTGCATCCTAAAGAAAAGAGTTTTTCTCTAGGTGGAGAGAAGACCAGAGTGTGAAAAAGGCCCTAAAAGACACTCAATAGATCAAAAGTATAATAATAAGTAAACGTTTCACACAAAATGCTGAAAACAATTTTAACATTGCCTATGTCTGTGATAAGCAATGATGTTTATGATGTTATTTTGTGTTGCAATTTTAAAGTAAAAAGAATGCTGATGTTGGCGATCGGTAGCCCTGGTCTCAAACCCCAGCTCTGCTGCTTACCAGTGGTGTAATCTTGGTCAAGAACCTGATTCTCCACACTAAACTCTGACTTCACATTGTCCCTATTGAGTACTATTTATAATCCTATGATAAAGTTAATCACCATTT
>NW_016810855.1:0-1810 GCF_001698545.2 Rhinopithecus bieti
ATGCCCCAATCCTGTGCCTATAAAACCCAAGACCCTAGCAAGCACACCCACAAGCTGCTGGACGTGGAGAGGAGCAGATCTGTGGAAGAAGACACAAGCGGCTGGATGAGGGCTGGCATGCCAGCTCACCATCGACCAAGAGACGAGGTGGAGTTTGGCCCAGGCAGTCGGAAAACAGCCAAACCGCTCAGTGGCCCAACTCCAGGAGAAAACCATCTCCCTTCTTGCTCCCCATCAGTGGAGAGCCACTTCCACTCAACAAAACTTTGCACTCATTCTCCAAGCTCACGTGTGATCCTATTATTCCACTGCACCAAGGCAAGAACCCAGGATACAGAGAGCCCTCTGTCTTTACGACAAGGTAGAGGATGTAACTGAGCTGGGTGTAACAAGCCGCCTATAGATGGCAAACTAAAAGAGCACCCTGTAAAGCACGCCCACAGGAGCTTCGGCTGTAAACATTCACCCCTAGACACTGCCGTGGCGTTGGAACCCCATAGCCTGCCTGTCTGTATGCTCCCCTAGAGGTCTGAGCCGTGGGGCACTGAAGAAGCCAGACAAACACCCATCGCACACCCTGTGAGGGTGACAAAGGATCCTTTCTGTTTCAACATCAAAGTTGTTTTGACCCAAGGGCAAGATTTACTGTAAGTACATGCTGTTACACAAGGAACAATAAACTGGAAATCGTAGAGGTCTTCCCAGAATAGGAGTTAATCAGAAGTCAACATGGCAGATTAGCATCCAAGATGGAGTTGCTTTGGCCTCCACAAAGATCTTGCTCATGTTTTGTTAATTGTGTCTTACGTATTTTATTTTATTTTTTTGGATGCTATTATAAATGAGATTGTGGACAGACACACTAGCTCACACCTGTAATCCCAGCACTTTGGGAGGATGAGGCAGGAGGATCGCTTCAGGCCAGGAATTTGCGATCAGCCTGGACAACAAGACAGACCCCATCTCTCCAAAAAAAAAAAAAAAAAAAAAGAGGGAGAGAGAGAGAGAGGCCTGTGCTCACAAATTACAGGCTCACACCTGTAATTTCAGAACTTTGGGAGGCCAAAGTGGGAGAATCAGTTGAGCCCAGGACAACATAGACTGGCCTGGACAATGTAGGGAAACTCCATCGCTACAAAAAATGTAAATAAATTAGCCGGTCATGGTGGGATGCACTGATGGTACCAGCTGCTTAGGAGGCTGAGGTGGGAGGGTCACTTGAGTTTGGGAGGTTGAGGCTGCAGTGAGCTATGATGGTGCCACTGCACTCTAGCCTGGACAACATAGTGAGATCCTATCTCAAAAAAAAAAAAAAAAGAAAGAAAGAAAAGAAAAGAAAAGGAAAAAGAAAAAGAAAGAAAAGAAAAAACAAAAAGAGCCTGGTTGCAGTGGTTCATGCCTGTAATCTCAGCACTTTGGGAGGCTGAAGTGGGAGCCCAGGAGTTCGAGAGCAGCCCAGACAACGTGGTGAAACCTTGTCTCTACTAAAAATACAAAAATTAGTCTGGCCTGGTGGTGAGCACCTGTAGTCCTAGCTACTTGGAGGATGAGGCAGGAGGATCACTTGAACCTGGGAGGCAGAGATTACAGTGAGCCGAGATCGTGTCACTGCACTCCAGCCTGGGTGACAGAGCAAGACCGTGTTTAAAAAAAGAGAGAGAGAGAGAAAGAGACTGTTTTCTATTTCTGATTTCCAAATTTTGCTATTATAAAGAAATACAACTGATTTTTGTTTTGTTTTGTTTTGTTTTTTGGAGACTGAATCTCGCTCTGACTCCCAGGCTGGAGTGCAGTGGTGCCATCTCGGCTC
>NW_016810856.1:0-1550 GCF_001698545.2 Rhinopithecus bieti
ATTAAGCAATTTTAAAGGGATCAATGCAACAAGAAGAGCTAACTATCCTAAATATACATGCACCCAATACAGGAGCACCCACATTCATAAAGCAAGTATTTGGAGACCTACAAAGAGACCTAGACTCCCACACAATAATAGTGGGAGGCTTTAACATCCCACTGTCAATATTAGGCAGCTCAATGAGACACAAAATTACAAGGAATTCAGGACTTGAATTCAGCTCTGGACTCAGAAGACCTAATAGATATCTACAGAATTCTCCACTCCAAATCAACAGAATATACATTCTTCTCAGCACCTCATCACACTTATTCTAAAATTGACCAGATAATTGGAAGTAAAACACTCCTCAGCAAATGCAAAAGAATGAGAATCATAACAAACAGTCTCTCAGACCACAGTGCAATCAAATTAGAACTCAGGAGTAAGAAATTCACTCAAAACCGCACAACTACATGGAAACTGAACAACCTGCTTCTGAGTGACTACTGGGTAAATAACAAAATTAAGGTAGAAATAAATAAGGTCTTTGAAACCAATGAGAACAAAGACACATCATACCAGAATCTCTGGGACACAACTAAAGCAGTGTTTAGAGGGGAATTTATAGTACTAAATACCCTCAGGAGAAAGCAGGAAAGGTCTAAAATTGACACCCTAACATCACAATTAAAAGAACTAGAGAAGCAAGAGTTCCCATGAATTTTAAAGCAATTGGCTTACAGAAAAGAGAAAGTTACAACAGATACAAACCTTGAAAGGAACCAAATTACATTTCACTCTGTTTACTTTATAGCAAGTCAGTGGCATTCTGTTAAAAGATCAATGGCATTAGAAGGTATAGGAGCAAATTATTTTAAATTTGTCAGGTGACTTTTAGTGTATTTTCTTCAGTTATTTTGCTAGTCTAAGAAACAGTGCTGTAAAAGAGTGTTGTGCTGGTTACTTTTACATATCAATTTGAATGGGCCATGGGGTGCCCAGAGATTTGATTAAACATTGTTCTGGGTGTGTCTGAGAGGATGTTTCTGGATGAGATTAACATTCAAATCAGTAGGTTGAGTAAAAACAGATGAATCTTCCTAATGTGGGGCAGCCTTATCCAATCTATTGAAGGTCTGAATGGAATAAAAAGATGAGTAAGAAAGAATTATTTTTCTCTGCCTGCCCATTTTCCAGCTAGACATCAGTCTTCTGTCTTTAAACTCTGACCATGGCTTATATCAGTGGGTCTTCTGGTTCTCAGGGTCTCAGAGGACTCAGACTGGAACTTACTCTGTTTGCTCTCCCTGTTCACAGTTCTTCTGACTCAAACTGAACTCTACTATTAGCTCTCCTGGATTTCCACCTTGCCAGATATAGACCTTAGACTTCTTGGCATTCATAATCACGTGAGCCAGTGACATATATATATACACATATTTTTAATATATATAATTATATATTAACATAATATATAATTATATGTAATTAATATTTATATTTATATATTAATATACTATATAATTAATATATAATATATTATATGTATTATATATACATATATA
>NW_016810857.1:0-1805 GCF_001698545.2 Rhinopithecus bieti
AGAACTTGAAGAGGGAAGCTGGCATGAGAAGGAGGCAAGTATTAGACTATTGGAAAAGTCCAGGCAAGAGGCAATGCAAGGAAGGATTCAGGGTGCATCAGAAGAAATTGATACAAAACAGGTACAAGAGACTGTAATATTCAAGCAGCTGTTAGGTGTAAGCCAGTGGTCCCAACATTTTGGCACCAGGGACCAGTTTCATGAAAGACAATTTTCCACAGACGGGGGGGGGAGGATGGTTTTGACACGATCCAAGTGCATTACATGTATTGTGCATTTTGTTTATATTATTATTACATTGCAATATATAATGAAATAATGATACAACTCACCATAATGTAGAATCAGTGGGAGCCCTGAGCTTGTTTTCATACAACTAGACAGTTCTATCTGGGGGTGATGGGAGACAGTGACAGATCATCAGGCATTAGATTCTCATAAGGAGCATGCAGCCTAGATCCCTTACATGTGCCGTTCACAATAGGGTTTGCAACCCTGTGAGAACCTAATGCCGCTGCTGATCTGACAGGAGGCAGAGCTCAGGCAGTGATACGATTTGGCTCTGCTTCCCCACCCAAATCTCATCTCAAATTGCATTCCCCACATGTTGAGGGACGGACCTATAATCCCTACATGTCAAGGGAGGAGGTGATTGGATGATGGGGGTGGTTCCCCCCGTGCTGTTTTCACGACAGTGAGTGAGTTATCACAAGATCTGATGGTTTTATACAGGGCTCTTCCCCTTTCGCACTCTCTCTCTCTCTTTCTCTCACCTGCTGCCATGTAAGATGTGCCTGCTTCCCCTTCCACCATGATTGCAAGTTTCCTGAGGCCTCCCCAGCCCTGCAGAACTGTAAGTCAATTAAACCTTTTTATAAATTACCCAGTCTCAGGCAGTTCTTTACAGCAGTGTGAGAATGGACCCATCCAGGCAGTAATGTGAGCAATGGGGAGCAGCTGTAAATACAGATGAAGTTTCACAGACTGATACCGGTCCTTAAGCCCAGGGTTGGGGACCCCTCGTGCAATCAGTCAAAAGTAACATTCACTGAGACAGGAAACACAGAAAAGATACAGATTAGAAGGAAAAGATGATAAATTTGCTTTTAATTACATTGAATTTGAGGTCCAAACTACGGAAGCTATCCAGTGGGCATTTTGCATTACATATGTAGAACTTAGAAAAAAATTCAAAATTGGAAGTATAAATTTGGGAGCTGGCAATGTAGAGATGGTATTTAATCCAATGGAATGGATGAGATCTGCCAAGAAAAGAGTGTAGAGCGAGAAGAGAAGAAGGAAGAGATTTCACAAGATATTTGAAAGAGTGGTTAGAGGAGTATGAAAAGCATCAGGAGAGGAAAGTGTCATGAAAACCAAGGGAGGTGGGACTTTAAGACTCCCACTTATGCAGAGGAGGTCAGACCAGACCCTGCAGGGAAACCAGATATGCTAACTGGCACAGAATAGGGTTACAGCGCCTGGAACCCTGTCAGGCACTGTGGGCATGTTCCAAAGATTTGCCAGAGAATGCAAATCTGTCATCAGATTGAAGTGATCAGTTTTGGCTGGAAGTCAAAGATGGAGCAAAAGGTCAAACACCAAGTAAATGCAGAACCTCAGAGGTGGAGGATCGAGACTGGAAAAGGCAAAAAATAAAAAAAAAGAAAAAGGTCTGGGATTTTTGCTGGAGCTCCTACTTGCCAAGTTCTGGCCAGAGGGTAGACTGGGTCAGAATAAACACAAAAGGTGGTCAATTGTTTCCAGGAACTAGAGCCCTGAAGGGCCACTGGAAATTGGCTAGT
>NW_016810858.1:0-1231 GCF_001698545.2 Rhinopithecus bieti
AGGATTGCCTAAGGAATGATGGGAGGAAGATTCACTGCATAAATTGTTGGTAACGGAGTGGGGTCTTTTCACAAGGGGACCCAGTCTCCCCTTCATTCAAGTGATTCTTTGTCTTTAAATGGCTCTAGTCTGTAAATAGATTGAAAAACTGTGGTTCTCTTTTTTTTAATTTAAAGTAGTTCTACATTAATTTGACACCAAAGTTTTCTGTTTCTGTAACTTAAGCAGGAATGCAGTAGGTTTTCTAAAAATTACACTTCCTGGAACACTTTGGTTAGTAACCCAGTGCCAGAGCTCAACAGGAATCAGACTCTTCTGATTGCTGCTTTGCCTCTGCTTTCCATTATGGTACCTTTATCCACCTTGCCTTTGATGGTTGTGTGCTGCCACTTGGTTTCTGCCACCTTGGGATTCAATGATCCCTAGTGTATTTAAATGTTGTGGTGCAGTGACAGCGGTTTCCATCGTTAGATCTGACACAAAGCAAAGAGTAATTACAGACCTGTTTGAAGATTCAGATGCTCCTCTCACAAGTCTATTTCAGAAGGCATTGATCAAGAGTATATCATCTGGACTGTCAACTGGGATGAGTGGGTCTGAAGTGAATAAATCCACTCTGCCATTCCAATCTCCAAAAACCTTTATATTCCTTTCTTTACATTAAACCAATGGAGAACAGACATTTACAAGGCTGAACCACAGTGGGCCATCTTTGAATCCATCTTTTACTTAATCTAGCAGATAAATGATTAGAACTTTTTAGCCCCCTGAGCTGCAACTTTAAATGCAGAGTCCCTACTAAGTCAGCCCTAAATCAATAAATTCAGCCTGATACAACTCTCTGTTCCTTCCACTATTATCCTATACTCTTAATATCCACTTGTATCCCTGTTCTGCAGCCTACTGCTCATAGACATTTTGAACCCAAACAGTTGTCTTTGAGTTTACCACATCTTCTCACGGGTTGCACTCTCCACATCACCTCAAAGATCCCACCAGAACTTTAAATTGTAGGCTTAGAACCAAACGGAGGTGTTGGGGATGGCTTCTGAGGAGAATCAACATTATCACTCCTGACAAGTGACTCAGGGGAGGCCATCACTGTGGCTTCAGCCAGTGCACAGTTTATCTCTACAGATAGAGGTGGAAAGGCTGAAGGCAGCATGTACCTCTTCCTCCCGGATGCAGAACAATAATTTGAGATCAGCTGAATGGCAGAGCTGAATGACCG
>NW_016810859.1:0-25357 GCF_001698545.2 Rhinopithecus bieti
GCCTCCCAAAATGCTGGGATTACAGGCGTGAGCCACCGTGCTGGGCTGCATGCTGATTTTAAATCATCATACATATTACTTCAGTAGATACCAAAATTCTTTCACTAGACACACAGTTCCTAACTTTGAAAAGTTTCTTACTTAATTGATTCTTACAATTGTGTTGCTAGTGATTTAGCATAATAGTGAAATGAATTAGAATGCTTTAAACTTGCTCACCTCAATGATCAGTGAGAGAGTGTTTTGCTTCATATTTTTTTTCTTAAAAAACACTAAATGACCAGGATTTTTTCTATATAGAGGTTACATATCATTTTTAATTTGTGGTTTGTATCTTTTCCATAAAAATGATCCCTTCTTGATATTACAGTTACTAAAGTAATTTTCCTGATGTCACCCAGTTATAAACAACCCCTCTTGCTTTGCACAGTTTTTTTCTCTCTCTTTGATACTCATGATATTTTCCATTGTATTTAGCTTTCTGTTGCATCAATTATATCTAATTTTGTTCACCAGGGATACTGTACATCATCTATTAGAATAATTTATTTTGTTTATTTTTGAAGTAATTTGTCAAGGACAAAAACATGCTCTGCCAGTAGTCTCTGCGAGTTCTAAACCCAGGGGCTTAGGCTTCTTTGATTGCCTGGTTCAAATGATAGTTTCTTATCATGCAAGGCCTGCCAAAGAACCAGATATTCTAGCCCCTTCTTTCTGGCTAATGACTTTGAAGGACTAGAGTCTGCCATTTGGATTGTGAAGCCAAATATTACTCATGAAGTAGATACAGGCTTTGTCATTACAGTCTATACCTGTGCCTTTCAGTAGGAGCACCTCCTTCTCCAGGAGATAATTAGCAATTAAAGAAAAGTTACAGTACTTTGGGAGGCCAAGCTGGGTAGACTGCCTGAGCTCAGGATTTCCAGACCAGCCTGGGCAACATGGCGAAACCCTGTCTCCACTAAAAAATACAAAAAATTAGCTCAGCATAGTGGCACACGCCTGTAATCCCAGTTACTTGGGAGGCTGAAGCATGAGAATTGCTTGAGCCCAGGAGGCGGAGGTTGCAGTCAGCCGAGATCATGCCACTGCACTCCAGCCTGGGAGACAGAGTGAGACTCTGTCTAGAAGAAAAAGAAAAAACAGTTAGTCTATCCTGACAACTTGGATTCACATATAAGTATTTTACTAGATGGTGGCTTAAGAATTTCACTCCAACTTTCAGTGGAAAAATTCATTCTCCTTCAACTCAGCAGTAAAATCTGTGAAGGACATGGTTTTCATTGTTGACCACTTTTAGTAACACATAACTGTGGTCATTTTATGAAAAATAAAAAAAAACCTTCTAGATTTATTAATCCAGATTTGTGCTTTGAAACTTTAATTCTTAAAACTAAGCCATCCTACTTTTTTCAATTAATAAAAGTGAGATTCTGGTAGAGTCCAAGAGTGCTCATAGAAGAGCAACATAAAGCAATAAATGTATACAAACTTATAAATACATTTATATATTAATAAAAAATTGTCTTCTAATTCCTCAGAACAGTTATCTATGATGTTGTGAAAACATAATTTTTAATATATTTACTCAACCAAACATATCCTGTGTTTCTTCAACTGAAAATGAAGAGAATAACAAGAACATGTAATTCAAGGGTTTTGTGAGGAATAAATAATGTAAATCCAATAAAGTAGTAACCACAGTGCCAAGCATACAATACTCATTTAATAATGGTTCATTATTATAATGTTGGCTTTCAAATAAGCTAATAGTCCGAGAGTCAGTTTTTTACTTCTATTGTTGCTAAAAACACCTTTCTGGTGAGAAGCTTATAGTCATTCACAGCTGTCTTTATATTCCTTTTTACAGACCATATTTATAAAGCTTGATCAACATGACAAATATAATCCCAATTGTATATTTCCTTTTCCTAAAAAATTCAGTTGCATGTTCATCCCATTATGTTGATTGCATATTTTGTTGTCCATTGTTGATGCTAAAAAATGTATGAGATATTTTTGTGTAAGTTTTATAAATGTATGTTTGGTGCCCAAATTTATGAGACTTCAATTTACTGGAAGACAAATATCATATTAAAAGCAAACATAATACAAAGCAGAGCATGATACATGAGTCAAGAGTGGTGCAGAGTGCTCTGAAAGTTCAGAAGAGGGAGCCATCATATCAGTTGGGGAAATCAGAAAACATTTAAGAAATGAAGTGCTGTGTGGGTCCTTTAAGAAGAATTTCAATTTCAACAGGATGAGATGGAGGCAAAGGGACGTGATAGGGAGAGAGAAGAGCATGAGAAAAATAAAGGGTTTTGCAAGTGCCAGGATCATTATGGAAAGTTAGTGGTCCAATTTTGGCCTAGAGGGAGGGAATGGGACCATGAAGATAAAAAGGCAGATGAGAGAGTAAAGCCAAGAAATCCTTAATTGCTAAGAAATTCAAACTTTCTCTAGAGGTGGTAGAGAGTTACCGAAAGAGTAAGAAAGATCCATGATCAGAACAGTGAGATTGAGAAATCAAGGTGATTGCTTTGATTGCAACTGTAGCCATCTTTGCAGGAGGCATAAAAGTGCTGAGGGGGAAGATACTGCCAAGAAGGATATAATACACAGGGTCAGGAAGGGCTAAGCAACTCCACATGAAGAAAGTAAAGAGAAGTCCCAAAGATTTAATCCTTCCTGCAGGATTGGGAGAAAAGCAAATATATTATCCAAAATAGCGAGATTGCAAAACCCACCACACATGCACTTGACTAAGGACATTTGCATTGGCCCCTCTTTGCCTAGATTGTTTTCCCTCCAGATATTCAAATATGGCTCACTTCCTTACCTACTTTAAATCTTTTTAAAAATTTCACCTTGTCAATGAGTGGTATCCTGAGCATCAGATTTAAATTGCATCCTGTACCATTTCCATACCCTGTCCACCATTTCTGATGTCCCTTAATTAGCTCTACTTTTTTTCCCATATAATTTATCACCTTCTAAAATATTAGATAATTTTCTTATTCATTCTTTTTACTGTTTATTTCCCTTTCTTGTCTCCTATTTTTTTATTCATGGATGTATCCCAGGTACCTAAAAGAAGACAGAGTATGTGCTCAATAAATATTGATTGAACAAAGTATTGTTTGTAAGTGTTTCTTAGAAATTACATTTTAACAAACAAGAGCTATTGTTAGGGTACAGAGAACAAGATCCCAAAGTATGGTGCTTTGACATTCTGAGTGTATTAGAATTAGAAGGCCTTAGAGGCTGCCTCAGCAAAAACATTCTAATCTTCTATTTCTTCTTCCCTCAAAGACAGGAATAGGCTCTCTTTGGAATTTCCTTATCTGACAAACGAAACTTCTTTGTAAAAGAAAGCTAATTGTCTTAAGATCCCCTCCCAAGGAATATAATCAAATAACCAGAAAAGATTAACCACTGAGGAAGAGAAGAGACTAAAAGCCATCACCACACTGTGAGAGACTTTTCAACCATTCTCCCGAGGGCAGCTTCAAGAAATTATCTGAGAGACTTTATCTACATAACAAGAAAACCTTTGTTCACAGTATAGCTCTGCCTTCCCATAACTTGCTGGTCCCATTCAGTTTCCTAAGAGAATAATTTACAAGATAATATCTGCCTCTTGGATTTATTCAATTTCACTAAAAATCATTTAGAACCCCTCAAATTGTCTATATTTCCCCTTCTCTTTTTCCCTTATGACGAAGGTATATAAGCCTCATCTACCGTGTATTCTTTGAGTTTCATATTTTATATGGCTTCCATGCTTATGCACATTAACAAATGTCTATGAATTTTCTCCTATTAATTTGTCTCTTGTCAGTCATTGCAGTGAAACTTCAAAAGAGCAGCAGTGGGAGGGAAATTTTCCTTCTACCCTACAGTTCTAAACCGTACTTGATTATATGTATATTTGTAGAAGGTGCTGTAGGTGTTTCTTGAACATGATTTGTTCAGTAAAGCATTTTAAATGTTTTCAAACCACCTTTGCAAAATTACGACTGAGACAGTAAAAGAGATCTAATCTAACTGATGCCATCTTGCTTCTAACTTTGAAGCCTTTCTGGGTGTAGGCTGAACTAACTTTGGGAGGTACTTAGTTTATAGTGTAAAACAAAGAGAACAGTGCTTTCCCCAAACAAACCTCCTATCCTGGGAATTAGACTACTAACATCAGCCACAAGATTAGAAATTATGGTTTAAGAGTCATGCAGTTGGAGGTTACACGATTCTGACCCTCCCTAGACTGCTCCTAAGATCAGCACTTGAGATATTTTGGAGACCCTGCACTTGATGAATCAACTGCCACTACCCAGATCAATAAACTGGCTCATCTGATCCTGTGACCCTCATCCAGGAACTGATTCCACAAGAAGCCAGTAATGCCCTATGATTTAATCTACAACCCAACCAATCAGCACTCCCTGACTCACTGCCCCTCCCCACCCACCAAATTGTCTTTAAATCAACTCTGATCACCTGAATGCTCTGGGAGACTGAGCTGAGTAATAACAAAACTCCAGTATCCCGCACAGCTGGCTCTGTGTGAATTACTCTTTCTGTATTGCAATTTCCCTGTCTTGATAAATAGGCTTTGTCCAGGCAGCAGGCAGGGTGAACCACTAGGCAGTTGCAGTCTTTCCTTATAGTCTTGTTTATAATACTTCAAAATAAAGGTACAATTTGCATTGAAAATGTAAAATATAACTTATTTCTGTATAAATATTTGTTTTCCTAATTGACAAAGTTTAAAGTGATGGAAAGTTATAGTAAGAAGAATAGCATTTCTGAACAAGGAAGATCATTCCAGTTCGTGTTATTGATGTTTTCACTCTCTGGTGAGCATATGAAAAATGCATTTTATTATCACTCAGCCTCTAGAGATACTTAATTTACGCTCAAAAGACACTTTCTTTAACGATGTCCTTCATTACACTTTAGATGTCAATCCCTGAAGAACATTCTTATTATAACTCTTTAGAAAAATGCACATCAAGAACTGCTGTCATGATCCATAAAACTGGCATAAACTTATAGAAAATTCATGAACAAATATATTCCTGCTAAGAAAGTATTTTCCTGAATGATTCTGCCAACCAGTTACCAATTTGTAATAAATATATATAAAATAACTAAGATATTTCCAGCTTAAACTAACTTCATTTATAGTTGATTTATAGGGCAGTATTGTGTTGTGGTCTTAATTTAATTAAATAATTTATTTAAGAAATTATTCTCAGACGTTCAGCAATTTTTTATTAAAAGCTTTCCGGCTATCACATTAGAGTAATCATTGCAATTCAAGGAGAAGTAAATTATATTTAAAATTGATTTTAATTTTTGGAATATGATACAAACATTTTTGGAATTTCAACTTGATGAGATACAATGAGGTAGAATGGTGAACCAAGACTTTTCTAGAGGGCTTTTATTTTACAGCAAGTAAAATTAAGCAGCCTGACATCTAAACTAAGTTTCATTTTTTCTGCTTGTTTCTAACTTTTCTTTTCCTTGGTATTTTCTTTGTAAATATCTGAAGTGCACTGAATTGTACATTTTGAAAAGGTGTATTTTCTGGTGTTGGGTGAAATGTATCAATTCAGTAATTGTGTTTGATTGTATTATTCAAGTCTTTTATATCCCTATTTAGTTTCTTGTCCTCTGTTTATTAGATTATTACATTTTCTTTCTTTCTTTCTTCTCTCTTTCTCTCTGTCTCTCCTTTCTTTCTTGACAGTCTTGCTCAGCCACCCAGGCTGAAGTACAGTGGAGCAACCTGCAACCTCCACCTCCTGGGTTCAAGCGATTCTCCTGCCTCAGCCTCCCAAGTAGCTGGGATTACAGGCACGCACCACCACATGTGGATTTTTTTTTTTTTTCTTTTGTATTTCTAGTAGAGACTGGGTTTCACTATGTTGGCCAGGCTGGTCTTGAACTCCTGACCTCAAATAATTTGCCTGTCTCGGCCTCCCAGAGTGCTGGGATTACAGGCATGAGCCACCGTGCCCAGTCGCATTTCCATTCTTTAAAAATTCTCATGTATATATCTATATCTTTTTTTTGGTTTCATTGGTTTTTGCTTCATATATTTTGATTCTCTGCTTTCAGGTGCATTCATATTTAGGATTATTACATCTTCTTGATGAATTGAACATCTTTATTTTTATTTACTTATGTATTTGTTTTTTCTTGAGATGGAGTCTCACTCTGTCACCCAGGCTGGAGTGCAGTGGCACAATCTTAGCTCACCACAACCTCTGCTTCCTGGGTTCAAGCGATTCTGCCTCAGCCCCCCGAGGCTGGGATTACAGGTGTGTGCCAGGATGCCCAGCTAAATTTTTTTGTATTTTTAGTAGGGACAGGTTTTTGCCATGTTGGTCAGGCTGGTCTCGAACTCCTGACCTCAAGTGATCCACTTGCCTTGGCCTCCCAAAGTGCTGGGATTGCAGATGTGAGCCACTGCACCTGACCAAATCCTCTTTATTTCCAAAGAAAATTATACTTGGCACATCTTAATCAAATTGTTAATCAAATCTGGTAACAAAGAAAATGTTAAAGTCTTAAAAGCCGCCAGTACTGATAAAATAAGAATATTCACAGACTCATTTGTCAGAAACTATGCAGTTCTTCTTTATCTCTGACAATAATCCCTGTCCTTGTCCTCGTCTACTTTGATATTAATGTAGCCAATCCTGCTTTGTAATTTGTTTATATGTTCTATTATTTTCATTCCTTTTAACCCATCTGTGTTGTTATATTAAAAATGCACTTCTATTATACAGCTGGCCTTTTAAACCAATCTAACAACATCTGCTTTTTATGTATTATGTATTATTTATTATTATTATTTTTGAGATAGAATCTTACTATGTCACCCAGGCTGGAGTGCAGTGGTGTGATCTTGGCTCACTGCAACCTCCACCTCCTGGGTTCAAGCAATTCCCATGCCTCAGCCTCCTGAGTAGCTGGGATTACAGGCGCCTGTTATCATGCCTGTCTAATTTTTGTATTTTTAGTAGAGACAGGGTTTCGCCGTGTTGGCCAAGCTAGTCTCCATCTCCTAACCTCAAGTGATCTGCCCGCGAAGTGCTGGGATTACAGGCGTGAGCCACCTGGCACCTCTGCTTTTTTATTGGTGTATTTAGACTATTTCCATTTTACATAATTAAAATTTTATAACATCTATTTTCCTATTTGTTTCATTTTTTGTTTGTTTTCTCTTCCTTTTTTGAATTTCTTTTGAATTTACTAGTTAAGTATTGTATTTTATTTCCACAATTGGGTTTTAAATTAATATCTTGTTTTACTTCATTAAAATTTGCTCTAGGGAAGTGGTAATGAAAGTTTTAATTAAAAAAATGAGAAAATAAGTATTTTATATTTACCTATGAATTTACAATTTCTGACATTCTTCCTTCCCATGTAGATTAGGGTAACACACAAGACAGTGTGCCACCTGCTTTTGTAAATAAGTTTTATGGAATGCAGACTCATTCATTTACATATTGTAGGCTGTGGTCTGAATGTTTGTGCCCCTCAAAAACTCCTATGTTGAAATTCTAACCCCCCAGGTGACGGTATTTGGAGGTGGGCCCTAGGCAGTTGATTAGTTCATGAGGTCTCTGCCTGTATCAATAGAATTCATGCCCGTCTAAAAGAAGTCTGAGAGAGACTTCTAGTGCTTTCTGTTTGCCATGTGGGACATCATTTATGAATAGGAAATGGGTCATCATCAGATACCACATCTATTGCAACTTGATCTTGGACTTCTTGGCCTTTAGAACTGTGAGAAATAAATTTCTGTTGTTTAATAGCCATCCGGTCTACGATATTTCTGTCATACCAGCATAATACAGACTAAGGTATTGTATACAGCTACTTTCATGTCACCATGGCAGAGTTGAGGATTTGCAGCAGAATCTGTGCAGTTCATAAAACCTACTTTTTAACTATTTACTGATTCTATATGGAAAATGTTTACTGACCCATGGTGTAGATTTAAGCTTTCAATTTATTTATTTACTTATTTTTTTGCCTGAAGAACATCTCTTAACAATTTGGACTGTAGGCCTACTGGTAATGATTTCTCCCAGCCCAGACCTATAATGGTGTAGGCCCAGGCCAGTAGTTTTCTGCCCTTCTCCTTAGCACAGAGGACATCTTCTCTTCTCTTTCCCCCCCCGCAGTGAATTTTAAGCTGTGGGGATAATAGTCTTTGCCCTCCTTTGTAGTCCTAAGGCTTTTGTTCCACAGGGGAGAAGGATCTAGACAGGTTGCTTGACTTACCTGCTTTTATTGATGCCCTATCTTGATCTTTGATTACCATGTGGAAATCTACAGAAAAGATCCTGCAAGGGGGTGCAAACTCTCCTTAAGTCTGTGGATGCAGGAGTTTTAGTCTCTCACACTCACCTACATTGGGCCTTTGGTACCTTGCTAAAAATTTTAGCTTACCCACTTGTATGCTGGTTCATACATCTCCTGTGTTCTGCTCCAGATGAGTCAGTTCACATGCCCAAGCATTTCTTGGAAGTGTCTGCCTTTCCTTAGATTTTTATTCTAGTTGATTTTGTGCAACTTTAACTCTTCAGTTGGTTCATTAAACAGTGTATTTTTGTAGATTTTATACAAAACAGCCACCTGGTCTATGATATTTCTGTTATACCAGCATTCTACAGACTAGAAGGATACAAACTCTTCTTGTGTCAATGGGTCCCACGAGTTCCTCAAGTTCCTGTGGATCCCAGGAGTGTCTCAGAACTCCAGAGGACCTCCTGGGACCCAGAGACACAAGGGGAGTTTGCACCCTGCTGTAGGCTCTTTTCTGTAGATTTTCCCATGGTTATCAAAGATCAGGACGGGCTGTCAATGAAGTCAGGTAAAGTGAGGCAGCCCTGTCCAGATCCTTCTCCCCTGTGGAACAAAAGCCTTAGGATTGCAAAGGAAGAGCAGCAAAGACTGTTATCTTTGGGCTTCTTCTTGTTGTTAGGGGTAAAGCAAAATTCTTTCCAGATGTCTACCACCTAAGCACAAGCAAGAAGTCCCATTATTTCTTCAAATGTGTTTTTTCCATTCTCCTCCTTTTCTCTAGTCCTTCTAGGACTCTAATGATGCATGCTAGAAAATGTAATATTTTTTTCCCAGGTCATTGCAACTTTACTCTTTTATTTTTTTTTTCTTGGAACTTGATTTTGGGTAGTTTCTGTTATTGTTTTGTATTTCCATGATCTTTTGTTCCACAGTGTCTTATCTGCTATCCGTCCTGTTCCTTGAGATTTTTGTTTTCAGTACTTTGTTTTTTTTAATTTTCCGTTCTTCTTGTTTGTATTCTATCTGTTTTCACACAGTTATAGTTATGTGCTGCACGGCAATGTTTTGGTCAATGACTGAGCAAGTATATGACGGTGATCTCATAACATTATAATGGAGCTGAAAAATTCCTATCACCTAGTAGTGTTGTAGCCATCTTACCATTGTAGATCAATTGCTTTGTTATTTTATAAATTTAGTGTAGCCTAGGTGCACAATGTTTATAAAGTCTAAAGTAGTGTACAACAATGTTCTGGGCCTTCACATTCACTCACCACTCACTCACTGACTCACCCAGAGCAACTTCCAGTCCTCCAAACTCCACTCTTGTAAGTGCCCTGTATCTATAGTCTTGCTCTGTCACCCAGGCTGGAGTGCAGTGGCCAGATCTTGGCTCACTGCAAGCTCCGCCTCCCGGGTTTACGCCATTCTCCTGCCTCAGCCTCCCGAGTAGATGGGACTATAGGCGCCAGCCACCTTGCCCGGCTATTTTTTTTTTTTTTTTTTTTTGTATTTTTTAGTAGAGACGGGGTTTCACCATGTTAGCCAGGATGGTCTCCATCTCCTGACCTCGTGATCCGCCCGTCTCGGCCTCCCAAAGTGCTGGGATTACAGGCTTGAGCCACGGCGCCCAGCCCATTTTTTAAATCTTTTAGACTGTATTTTTACTGTACTTTATTTATTTATTTATTTATTTATTTATTTATTTATTTATTTATTTGAGATGGAGTTTCGCTCTTGTTGCCCAAGCTGCAGAGCAATGGCACAATCTCGGCCTCTGCACTGCAACCTCCAGCTCCCAGGTTTAAGCTATTCTCCTGCCTCAGCCTTCCAAGTAGTTGGGATTACAGGTACATGCCACCATGCTGGGCTAATTTTTTGTATTTTTAGTAGAAATGGGGTTTCACCATGTTAGCCAGGCTGGTCTCAAACTCCTGACCTCAGGTGATACACCCACCTCGGCCTCCCAAAGTGTTGGGATTACAGGTGTGAGCCACCACGTCTGGCCTACTGTACCTTATCTATGCTTAGATATGTTTAGATACATAAATACTTACCATTGTGTTATAATTGCCTACACTATTGAGTATTACAGTAACATGCTGTAATGTTTGTAGCCTAGGAACAATAGGTTATACCATTAGCCTAGATGTGTAGTAGGCTATATCATCTAGGTTTCTGTATGTACACTCTATAATGTTTGCACAACAATGAGATTTAATGATGCACTTCTCAGGATATATTCCCATCAATAAGTAATGTAGGACTATACATTCTTTTATTAAAAAGTCAGGTTTATTAAAATATAATTTATATACAACTAATCTTATTCTTTCAACATACTCAGTTCAGTAAGTTTTGACAAAGGTATATAATCATGTAATTGCCACCACAATCGAGAAACATTTTCACAAATTAAGAATGCTCTTAAGTTCACCAAAGTCCAAAGCGATTTAATCACCTTACAAAGTTTTTTCCTGCTCCTTTGCAACAAATTCCCTATCTCTATCTCTGGCCCTTGGCAACTTCTGATCTGTTTTCTGTCCCCATAATTTTGCATTTTCTGTCACTTTAAGTACAAGGGATAATGGAGTGTGTAAACATATGTGTCTGGCTTCTTTCACTCAATGCTTTGTTGATTCTTTCTTGTTATGACATGTATTAGGGATTCATTTCCTTTAATTGCTGAGTAATGCGATAGGTATTTGAATTATCTTGTCTGCTAATTTCATCATCTCTGTGATTCCCAAATCTCTTTCTATTTACTGATTTTTGTTTTCGTCCTAGAAATGGGTCACATATTCCTTCTTTTATTGCATGACTGGTAATTTCCGATTGGGTCTCAGACATCGTAAATGTTGTCCATATGTATTATGAGTTGTATTTACTTAGATAGACACTGTTGGCCTTTTGTCCTGAAGGGAATTACAGTTCTGGCATAGCTGTTTCATTATTTTAAGGCCAGTTTTAAAGCCTTTTTAAGGACAATACATGTTGTAGTCTTTACACTAGGGCTAATTTAGCTCCCCCATTACATTACTGTTGTTTAGGGTCTCTACTTTAAGCTCCATGTGTTCGTCAAGGTCTCTCCATTCTGGCTTGTGAGGCGTCGCGTGAACCCTTGGAATTGTTTGGCTTATAGCTCTCCAGAATATTTTCTTTTCCTGAAAATTGTTCATCACCTGCCTATTTTACCCTCTGAGTGAACAACTTAGTATTTGGCCAGACTCCAAAGGTCCACAAATGTATGGAGATTTTTATCTGTGTAGTTCCTTCCTCTTATTACTCTGTCCTGTAAGTTCCCACCATCTTAGCATCTCTGTCTCCTCTATTCACTGAGAGACCATCAGGTTCTCTTTGCATCCCACTTCCTTGGTCTAAAAATTGCTTAGAAGTAGAAATATGGGGTAATCAAAAGAATGATTGCGTTTTTTTCTCTTTCTTTTAGGGATTTTAGTTAAGTAGTACTTATTGTTTAATGGCTGCAAAGAGTGATTTTATATGCATTTGCCCAGTTTTCTAATTGTTTATGGTGGAAGATACCACTCCTGACCTGTGACAGAAGTCCTTTATGATGTTTTTTGGTAAGCAGAATTTCTTATTTTTAATATAGTTGATATCACTCTTTTCTTCATAATTTTGCTTCTTATGTCATATATAAGATACTCTATATTCTTCTAAAGGTTTTAAAGTTTGTCTTTCACATTTATGTGCCTACCACTCTAATATTGATTTCTATGTGATGTATTAATTCCTTATTTTTTCTCTATAGATTACCAGTTATCCTACCACTATTTCATGAACAGTCAATCCATTACTTGCTATTCTGCAATGCTGGCTTGGCCATGTATCAGATTTCTACATGTGCATGTGACTATTTCTTAACTTACCAGTCTATTGTATTTGTTTCTGTATCTACTAATCTGTCCTATTCCTTCACCACATTGATTTAATTACCGAATTTTATATTGAAGTCTTGAGTCATGTAGGGGAAGTCCTTTCTTTTTTTTCATCAGTGTCTTAGAAATGCTTTAATCTTTATTCTTCCACATTTTAGAATTACTATCAAATTCCATAAAATATAGTGTTAAAATCCCATTTGGAATTACATTTTGGGTACATTGCTTTTTTAAAAAAACTAATTTTTATATCAATAAACACGGTATGTTTTGCCATATATCTAACTCTTCTGTAATATATATTTTTTTCACAGTTACATACAGGTCTTGTACATGTTTTGTTTGATTGTTCCTGGGTAGTATATCTCTTTGCTGCTTCTAAAAATGATGTCATTTAAAATTTATTTTCCAATTGTTTTCAGCTAATGCACAAAATATTCATTATGCTTTTTATCCTATATGCAGAAACCTTGCACTTATTAATTCTAATATTTTATGTTTACTTTTCTGAGCTTCCTATAGACAATTATATCATTTTTAAATGATTACAGCTTTGTGTATACATTGTCAATTCTTATAACGGTTTTTCTTATTCCATTTCTAGAACTTCTAGTATAGTGTTGTAGTGAAGTGTTGGTAGTGGACATCCTTGCATTCCTCATATTTTAAAGGAAGTGTTCTTAAGACCCAACACTGAGTTTAAAATTTATTGTAGAATTTTCATCACTTTTATTGAAACAACATATATTAAGAGAAGTTCCCAAGTGATAATTGTACAGGTGGATAATGTTTATGATATGAACACTTACTTGAAAGTAACACTCTTTATACTTATTTTTGTTTCTGATTCCAGAAATTGTTGATTCCAACAAGTCCATGAATGTATTCTTCTAAAAGCTTTATTATTTTACTTATTACATGTTGACTCACAATGTTTCTGATACTAATTCGTTATGGTGTGATGTACAGTTTATTTTCATTTTCCCCACATGAGCATATAAATTATTCAGCACCATTTATTGAAAAGACTCTATTCCTTCCCTACTATCTGCACTATCATTTTTTGCCATATTTCAAGGGGTCATGTATTTATGGATCTATTTCTGAACTCTTCATTCTGTTCCATTAATTTGTCATTTTGTTTGGACACCACATTGTTGTAATTATAACTTTGTGGAGAGTCTTAATATCCTCTAGAATACTTCCTTGAGCTTCTCCTTCTAGCCCCCAGATAGTCTTGGCTGTTCTTGCCTTTTTCAGAGAATCAAGTTGTCAGTTTCCACAAGTGTCTGTGCTAAGGTTTTGGTGGGAATTTTTCTGAATTTATGAAGCAATTTGGAGAAAATTGATTTTCAGAAATTGCTATTGTGAACAGTGCTGTGATGAACATACTAGTGCATGTTTCTTTTTGTTAGAATAATTTGTTTTCTTTTGGGTATATACCCAGTAATGGTATTGCTGGATCGAATAATAGTTCTGTTTTAAGTTCTTCGAGAAATCATCAAACTTCCACAGGGAGTGAACTAATTTACATTCCCACCAGCAGATTATGAGCTTCCTTTTCTCCACAACCTCATCAGCATCTGTTATTGTTTGACTTTTAAGTAATAGCCATTCTGATTTGTAGGAGATGGTATTTCACTGTGGTTTTGATTTGCATCTCTATAATGATTAGTGATGTTGAGCATCTTTTCATATATTTGTTGGCTGTAGCATGTATGTCTTCTTTTGAGAAGTGTCTCTTCTTATCCTTTGCCCATTTTAAAGATGGGATTACTTGTTTATTTCTTGTTGACTTAAGTTCCTTATAGATTCTGGATATTATACTTTTGTCAGACGCATCGTTTGAGAATATTTTCTTTCATTCTGTAGGCTGTTTACTCTGTTGATAGTTTTATTTGCTGTACAGAAGCTTTTTAATTAGGGCCCACTTGTCAATTTTTTTGTTGCAATTGCTCATGGATACTTAGTAATAAATTCTTTGCCCAGACCAATGTCTTGAATAGATTTTCTAGGTTTTCTTCTAGAAGTTTTATAGTTTGAGGTCTGACATTTAAATCTTTAATCCATCTTCAGTTAATTTTTGTATGTGGTGACAGGAAGGGGTCCAGTTTTACTCTTCTGCATATGGCTAGTCAGTTATCCCAGTGCACTCCCACTGCTCACTATATATAAAATTGAGATTCTTTTTTCCCATTGCTTGGTATTGTTGACTTTGTTGAAGATCAGATGGTTCTAGGTGTGCAACTTTTATTTCTGAGTTCTCTGTTATTAGATTATTTTAGATTATTTCTTTGCATAAAATCATATAATTTACCAACTATGGCAGTTTTATTGCTTTCTTTCCAATCTTATACTTTGTAATTCCCTTTCTTGCTTTATCATGCTGACTAGGTCCTCCAGTGCAATGTGAAAGTGATAAAATGTGTCATTACTAATCTCAGTGAAAAGCATTCAATATTTTACCATTAAATATTGGATAGGTATTTTGTACATGCTTTATATCTAAGGTTGTTTACTTTTATTCCATGTTTTTGTAACATGACACATTGAATTTTATCAAGTACTTTATACATTTATTGAGACATTTAACTTTTCTTACTTGTTTTGTAAATGGAGTATATTATACTGATTGATTTTCAATGTTAAACCAAACATATATTTTGATGGTAATGTGTATATGTAATTTATTTATGAATTTGAGAAAGTTTTTATCAATGTTCCTGCCTTGGTGTGACTTTATTTATCCTGTTGAGTCCGAATCACATTTCTGGAATCCTTACCTTCATGTCTTTTATCAGTTTGGAGAAAATCTTTTTATCACTTCATACATTCTTTTCCACATATTCTCCTTTCTTCTTGGACTTCAGTTATACATGTTAGACATTTTATCATGTCTCATAGATCTCATATTCTTTACTCTTTCATATTTTGTATTCCAATGCTTCAGACTTAATATTTTCTTATGACTTTCTTCTATCACTTACTCTGCCCTAAGTTGTTTTTAATCTATAGTGGAACCCAAACATTTAGTCGCAAGATCTGTTATTGAATTTTATAACTCTTGACTTTCAATTTTTCTTTTACAGTTATTATGTGCTAATTTTTTTTTATTTATTCACAGTTTCTTGACCACGTTAGTAGCAGTTTTTATAAAATCTATATATCTTAACTCCAATAACTAGGTTCTCTATGATTTTTTTTTACAGATTTGTTTTTTCCTTTTAATTTTCTGAGTTATAATTATTTTGTAATTGTGGTTATTTTGATTGAATGCTGGGAAATTTTACGAAAACTTTTAGGATAATTTGGATCTCTGACTCATGTTATCTTTTTCTAAGGAGCATTTACTTCTATTTCTGATACATACTTAGGATAGAGGTAGATCACTTAATTCAGAGATTGGGCTTTTTTATAAATGCTGGTCTACTTTTTGGGTTTAGTCTTTCCACACTTTCAAATGAAGGTCAGAGATGTTTACAAAAAGCCCTTCTTGGCATGTCCTAAAATCAACTTTTTGTCTCTCCAGCCCATGAAATTTAAAAATCTCTGTTCAGATTCTCAGTCACTCTCCAGGGACTTTCATATGTACAGTTGCCTCAAGGGGAATAACTGAGCCACACAGCTGGCCTGCCTAGGTGATAATCATTTTCCCTTGAATTTTAGCTCCTCACCTTCTTACTGCCTTGTTAGCTTTTTGATACTTTTAAACAGATGTTTATAAATATTGTTTTCATCTTTTTTGGTTATTTTTATCAGAAGGATTAGTTTGAAAGAAGCTTATCTGCCAGATATTCCATTAACATGCTGCAGGTTTTTAATTTCATTACAATATTTTCTTCTCTCTCTCTCTCTCTGTCTCTCTCTGTGTGTGTGTGTGTGTGTGTGTGTGTGTATGTACAAGTAGATCTTGAAGATATTACGGATTTAGTTCCAGACCACAGCAATAAAAGTGAATATTGCAATAAAATAAGTCACACAATTTTTTGGTTTTCCTGATATGTATAAAAGTCATGTTTACACTGTAGTCTGTTAGGTGTGCAATAGCACCAACTCTCAAAAAAGTACATACTGTAATTAAAAAATACTTTGTCATAGGTAGGAACTGAACAATGAGATCACTTGGATTCGGGAAGGGGAACATCACACACCGGGGCCTATTATGGGGAGTGGGGGGGGGGGAGGGATTGCACTGGGAGTTGTACCTGATGTAAATGACGAGTTGATGGGTGCAGCACACCAACATGGCACAAGTATACATATGTAACAAACCTGCACGTTGTGCACATGTACCCTAGAACTTAAAGTATAATAAAAAATAAATAAAATAAAAAATACTTTGCTAAATTGCTAAATAAATTGCTAAAAATGCTAATGATCATTTGAGCCTTAATTGAATCATAATCTTTTTGCTGGTGGAGGTTCTTGCCTCGATGTTAATGGTTGCTGATTGATCAGAGTGATGGTTGGTGAAAGTTGGAGGGCTGTGGTTATTTTCTTAAAATAAGACAACAATGAAGTTTGGCACATCAATTGAGCCTTTCTTTCACAAAACATTTCTCTGTAGCATGTGATGCTGTTTGACAGCATTTTACCCACAGTAGAACTTTCAAAATTTAAGTCTATTCTCTCAAATCCTGCCACTGCTTTATTAACTATGTTGATGTAATATTCTAAGTCCTTTGTTGTCATTTTCACAGTGTTTGCAGATTCTTCACCAGGTATAGATTCCATCTTAAAAAACACCTTTTTTGCTCATCCATAATAGCAACTCCTCATCTGTTCAAGTTTTATGAGATTGCAGAAATTCAGTCAGATCTTCAGGTTCCACTTCTAATTCTAGCTTTATTCCTAGTTCCATTACCTCTGCAGTTATTTTTTCCACTAAAGTCTTGAATGCCTCAAAGTTGTCCCTGGGGGTTGGAATAAACTTTCCAAACTCCTGTTAATGTTGATATTTTAACCTCCTCTCACAATCTCAAATGTTCTTAGTGGCATGTAGAATGGTGAAACTTTTCCAGAGGTTTTCAATTTACTTTGCCCAGATCCACAGGACGAATCCATCTATGGTAGCTACAGCCTTACAAAATGTATTTCTTAAATAATGAGGCTTGATTGTTAAAACTACTGCTTGATGAATAGGCTGCGATATGTACGTTTTGTTAGCAGGCATCAAAACAACATTAACCTTCTTGTGCATCTCCATCAGAGATTTTGGGTGTTCAGGTTCATTGTCAACAAGCAGTAATATCTTGAAAGGAATCTTTTTTTTCCGGGCAGTAGGTCTCAACAGTGGGCTTAAAATAGTTTATATCATGGTATAAACAGATGTGCTGTCATTCAGGCTTTGTTGTTCCATTTATAGAACACAGGCAGGGTAGATATAACATAATTTTTAAAGGCTGTAGGATTTTTGGAATGGTCAATCAGCCTTGGCTTCATCTAAAAGTCACCAGCTACATTAGCCCCTAATAAGAGAGTCAGCCTGTTCTTTGAAACTTTGAAGTCAGGCATTAATTTATCTCTAGCTATGAAAGTCCTAGATGGCATCTTCTTCCAATAGAAGGCTGTTTCATCTACATAGAAAATCTGTTGGTTGGCTGAGTGTGGTGGCTTATGCCTGTAATCCCAGCACTTTGGGAGGCTGAGGTGGGTGGATCACCTGAGGTCAGATCAAGACCATCCTGGCTAACTTGGTGAAACCCTATCTCTACTAAAAATACAAAATTTTCCAGGTGTGATGGCATGTGCCTGTAGTCCCAGCTACTCGGGAGGCTGAGGCAGGAGAATTGCTTGAACCCGGAAGGCAGAGGTTGCAGTGAGCTGAGATTGTGCCACTGCACTCCAGCCTAGACAACAGAGCAAGATTCTCCATCCCCCCACCCCACCCCCCAAAAAAAAAAGAAAAAGGAAAAGAAAAGAAAATCTGTTGCTTAATGTAGTCCCCATTATCAACAATCTTAGCTAGACCTCCTTCAATACTTGCTGCAGCTTCTACATCGGCACTTGCTGCTTCCTCAACTTTATCAGCCTTCATAGAATTGAAGAGAGTGAGGGCCTTGCACTGGATTAGGCTTTGGCTAAAGGGAACATTGTGGCTGGATTGATGTTCTATTCAGACCACTTAAAGTTTCTTCAGATCAGCAAATAGGCTACTTCACTTTCTTATCATTCATATGTTCAGTGGAGTAGCACTTTTAATTTCCTTTAAGAATTTTTTTTTTTTTTTTCCATTCACAACTTAGTTAAGTGTTTGTTGCAGGAGGCCTGACTTTTGGCCTATCTTGGTGTACAACAAACTTTCCTCACTAAGCTTAATTATTTCTAACTTTTGGTTTAAAGTAAGAGACTTGTGACTTTTCCTTTTATTTGAAAACTTAAGAGGCCATTGTAGGGTTATTCATTGGCCTAATTTCAATATTATTGTGTCTCAGGAAATAGGTAGACCTGAGGAGAGGGAGAAAGATAAGGGAATGGCTGATCAATGGGACATTCAGAACACACACATTTATAAATTAAAATTTTCATCTTATGTGGGCTCAGTGTGTGGCACTGCAAGAGAATTACAATAATACTGTCAAAGATCACTGATCACAGATCACCATAACAAATATAACAACGAAAAGGTTAAAATACTGCAAGAATTAACAAAATGTGACAGAGAAACACGAACTTAGTACATGCTGTTAGAAAAATGGCACCAATAGATTTGCTTAATGCAGAGTTGCCACAAACCTTCAATTTGTTTAAAAAAAACTCCACAATATCTGTGATGTGTGATAGAGCAAAGCACAATAAAATGAGGCATGCCTGCATATGCTTACAGATACGCGCACACTCGCACGCGCACACACACTCTGCCTAGTTACATTTAACACTTTTTTAATACATCTCTTAATTTAACTTTCAATTCTTTTATGATGTTAGCACATGCATTTTATGTTCTGTAGCCTTCAATTTCTGTAGCCTTTGCATATCTCATGCCATTGTGGCTTTTGTATATTCTTGCTCAGGATGGCTTATTTTCTCATTTCTTTTTGTGTATATGTTTTATCATGAGCTCATGATTTTAGCAATTTTGCCTATGATACTTCTTTGAGTATTAAGTTTAAATTTTTCACATGGGTTTGAATTAAAACTTCAAACCCATATGAATATGTGTTTAAGGGGAACTTATTTTATTTTTTCCCTTCTCTTCATTCGTAGACAATGCTGACACAGGAAAGTATCCATTTTAGCACTTTTCATCTAGTGTGTCATCCTTCCATGGCCCTACTTTTATGTGGATGTCTTCAGTCTGACCTCTCATCATTCTCAGTCTTCAGATTTTGTCTCCTGTCCTCCCATGCAATGAATACTTACAACTGAGGTTGTGGGTTACTGTAGATTCCTAAATGCTCCTAGAGAAATTTCAGGCTCAGATCTTCTTTTACTATTTCTATAGAGTTCTAGACTTGGGTCATTTATTCCCCTTACTTGTCTTTCTTAATGCAAGCTACTTTTAATATCTTACATATCTTTTTTGTTTTTTTATGCATTATGATAAGTCTCCTTCTACAGCAAGTCCATTATATTGCCAAATATATGCACGTAAGTGCTGTCAAATTGATTCTGATAAATTTCAAATAGAAACCATGAGAAGTATTTATTTAGCAGGCAATATGAGAATGTGTGCTCTCATGGGTAAATATCTTAAAAAGAGCAGTCTTTTAATCTTCATGTTGGCAAGTAAACTGAACGTGTTAAATAAAATATATGCACTAAGTATTTGGGTGTAGTGTATCATCATTACATTTGAGGGGTTGATGAAAGTAATTCAGAGCCAAGGTGATTATTTAGATTTATGACATAGACATTGACAACAAATTAACTAAAATATATCTGGTTATTTGTTTAGCAGATGATATGTATGTATTTGAAGAACAGGAGAGAAAAAGTTCTGCCAAATTCTATAAATAAGTAATGGCTGTAAATACTTACTCCATCCTGTTTTTCAATTTTATGTGAAGACTTTAGATCCAATTCTAACCCTACTTGTGGTCTGATACTTTATGACTGTCTCAGTTCTTAGAAAGGTGTGTGAATGCATGGCCAATAAGCTATGCAGAATAAAAAGTGGACCCATGATTAAAGTCATTTAAAATTGCATGGTGGTAATTATCTTCATGAAGGATAGTTAACTCTTCTTACTGAATTTAACCCTTTACCATTATGTAATGTCCTTCTTTGTCATTTTGATTTTGTTGGTTTAAAGTCTCTTTGTTAGAAACTAGGATTGCAACCCATGCTTTTTTCTGTTTTCCATTTTCTTGGTAGATTTTCCTTCATCCCTTTATTTTGAGACTATGTATGTCACTGCATATGAGATGGATCTCTTACGACAGCATACTAATGGGTCTTGCTTCTTTATCCAATTTGTCACTCTGTGTTTTTTAATTGAGGATTTAGCTCATTTAAATTTAAAGTTAGTATTGATATGTTTGGATTTATTTAATGCTTCCTTCAGGAGCTCTTGTAAAGCAGGTTGAGTGGTAACAAATTCCCTCAGCATTTGCTTGTCTGAAAAGATTTTATTTCTCCTTCGCTTATGAAGTTTAGTTTGGCCAGATTTGAAATTCTGGGTTGGAATTTGTTTTCTTTTAGAATGTTGAATATTTGACCCCAATCTCTTCTGGCTTTTAAAGTTTCTGCTGAGAGGTCTGGTACTAGTCTGATAGGCTTACCTTTGTAGGTGACCTGGTCTTTCTCTCTGGCTGCCATTAACATTTTTTTTCTTTCATTTTAACCTTGGAGAATCTGATGATTATTACTCTTGAAGATTATCTTCCTATGGAGTATCTTACTGGGGTTCTCTGAGTTTCCTGAATTTGAATGTTGGCCTGTCTATCTAGGTGAAGGAAGTTCTCATGGGTGACATCCTGAAATATGTTTTCCAAATTTGTTCCCTTCTCCCCATCTCTTTCAGGTACACCAATCAGTCATAGACTTGGTCTCTTTACATAATCTCATATTTCTCAGAGGTTTTGTTCATTCCTTTATATTCTTTTTTCTATTTCTGTCTGCCTGTCTATTTCGAAAAGACAGTCTTCAAGCTCTGAGATTCTTTCCTCTGCTTGGTCTATTCTGATATTAGTGCTTGTGATTGCATTATGGTATTCTTGTGTTTTTCAGCTCTATCAGTTTAGTTACATTCTTCTCTATGCTGGCTATTTTGTCTGTCAGCTCCTGAAATGTTTTATCATGATTTCTAGCCTTGCATTGGGTTACAATGTGCTCCTTTAGCTCAGTGAAGTTGGGGGATCTTATCCATATTCCAAATTCTGTTTCTATAATTTCAGCTATATCAATCTCAGCCCAGTTCCAAACCCATGCTGGAGAGGTGATGTGGTCATTTAGAGGAAATAGGGCATTCTAGCTTTTTGAGTTTTCAGTGTTCTTACACTGATTCTTCCTCATCTTTGTGGACTTATTTACCTTCAATCTTTCAGCTTGCTAACCTTTCAAAATTTGAGGTTGCTGACCTTTGGATGGTTTTTTGTTTGTTTGTTTGTTTGTTTATTTTAACAGTCTGGCTGCTTTTCCATAAGGCTGCTGCAGTTTTCTCAGGGTCTGCTCCAGTCCCTAGTCACTATGGATTTTCAGTACCTGGAGGTATTGCCACCTCTATTAGTCCATTTTCATGCTGCTGATAAAGACATACCCAAGACTGGACAATTTACAAAAGAAAGAGGTTTATTGCACTAACAGTTCCACATGGCTGGGAAGACCTCACAATCATGGTGGAAGGCAAGGAGAAGCAAGTCACATCTTATGTGGATGGTGGTGGGCAAAGAGCTTTTGCATGGAAACTCTGTTTTTAAAAACCATCAGATCTTGTGAGACCCATTCACTATCATGAGAACAGCATGGGAAAGACCCACCCCTAGGATTCAACCATCTCCCACCAAGTCTTCCCACAACATATGGAAATTATGGGAGCTACAAAATGAGATTTGGGTGGGGACACAGAGCCAAACCATATCACCAGTGAAGGTTGCAAAACAGCAAAGAAGGCAGCCTGCTCCTTCCTCTGAGAGCTCTGTCCCAGGGAGGTATGAACTTGTTTCCATCTGGAATGCACCTGTAGGAGGTGGCTGGAGACCCTGCTTGGGAGGTCTCACCCAGTTAGGGGAAACAGGATTGGAAATCTGCTTAAAGAAGCAGTCTGACCACACTTTCATAGAGCAGCTGTGCTGTACTAGGGGATCCCTTCTGCCCCCAGTCAGTTTGGATTCTCCAAAGCTTGTTGGCTCGAATAGCTGAGTTTCCCAAACAGTAAAGATGGTGACCCATCCCTCCCTCTGGGAAATCTGTCCAGGGGGAATTCAAATTTCTGTTGGCCAGAGAACACTGGCAGGGTTGGCCAAAGGCCCCAGTCAGGAGGTTCCACCCAGTGTGGAGGAATGAACTGGGGACTCACTTAAATAAGCAGTCTGGCCACGTTTTAGTAGAGCAACTGATTCCTTCCATCCCCAGTCGGTTTGGACTCTCCAAAGTCTGCAGGCTGGAATAGCTGAGCTGTCCAAACAACAAAGAAGGCAGCCCACCCCTTTCCTCAGGAACTCTGTCCCAGGTAGGGGTGACACTGTTGCTGGTGGTTGGCTGGAATTCCAAGCCAGTGGGTCTTATCCTGTGAAGTGCTGTGGAAGTGGGGCCAGCAGACCATCACTGCTCAGCCTCCTGGATTCAGTATCCTTCCTAGAAGTACGTACAGAGGTCCAACTTCCCACCTTGCCAGAGTTGCAGTCACTTTTGCTAGGAAGACTGGAGCTGAAGTATGTAAAGCTCCTGGGTCTCTGCATGTTCCTAAGCAGCTGCTCTGCTGAGACTCCACACAGTTCTTCTGTTTCTCAAACTGAAGGCCCCGGTGGAGTGGGTTCACGAGGGGATCTCCTGACGTGACAGTTGCAAAGATCCATGGGAGCAGCATGGCTTCCCTGAGTTGTACATTCACTTACCTCTTCCCTGGGTTGGGGAGGTACCCCTGGCTCCATGTCACTCCCTGGTGAGCCATTGTCCTGTCTTGCTTTTCTTCATTCTCCATGGGTTGGTTTTTTTCCTTGATTAGTCCCAGTGCAAGTACCCAGATGTTTCAGTTGATGGTGCTGTATTTATTCACCCACTTTGTTCCTCTCTGGGAGAGCTACATGCCATTGCTGCTTCTAGTTGGCCATCTTGGCCTAAATCCAATGTCTATTAATATATGCATATAATATACTTAAGATAAAATTACTCTATTATAAAATATATGTATATTCATTTTGTAAAAGTAATGCCATATTATTTTCCAAACTAGTTAAACGAATTTACAATTCTGCCATAATTCACCATTGTTACTAATTCACTTTTTCATTATTTCACCGTCCATCCATTTATAAATGACTTCTATTAATTTATATGTAAAAGGTAGAGCTGAGGAAGTCTGAGGCAAGAGAATCACATGATTCCGGGAGGCAGAGGTTGCAGTGAGCCAAGACTGTGCCATTGCACTCCAGCCTGGCAACAGAGTGAGACTGTCTCAAACAAACAAACAAAAAAAAGAGTTGAAAAAGAACAAGTTCCATTTCCTAGTGGAATATATACTTTGGCGCAGGCATATACTTCCATTGAAACAACTATTCATGCCAGAAATTTTATAACAATTATACACATAAAAGTAGGACTAGACAAATTTAAATTCTAGAGAAGGGAGAAATTTTCAGAGGTTATGAAGTTGTCCATATGGGTATTAGCCAGTCTTGGGTTTCGGGTAAACACTACAGATAAGCCCAAGCTTTAGTTTTGAGTATTCTTATTGCTGTACATTTTTGCTAATATTTGATCATAATTATATTTTAACATTTTTGAGTGTAATGAAATGCCTTTAGTTTGCCTCTTCTGATCTTTAATAAGATGGATTATCTTTTCATATATTTATTTGACATTTGTATTTCCTGTTCAGTGAAAATCTGTCCATATTTTGCTGTACTTTTATTAGATTGTCTTTTCTCATTTATTCATAGAAATTCTTTGCACATGATATAAAGTATTTTATTTTATTTTTTATATATGTGCAACATACAAAAGTGCAAGCTTCAGTTTGTGGACTACATTTTACTTATTTTGAGATGTCTGTTGAGGAATGGAGTCTTATTTCTAAGGTAGTTATATTTAACAATCTTTTCCTTTATGGTTAATCCTTTTTGTGCTTCATCATTGCATTTCTATATGTTTGATGTAGATTTGTTTTATCAGGTAAGAACATTTAAATTTATTCCTAATTTTTGAGGGGCTTATATCATATATGTTTTTCATAAATTGGCTATCAGATAGAAGCTTTCAGTGCATATATTTAAATAATTTTAATTTGTTACCAAGGTAAATTATGTTAATACATTTAAAAATATTAGATTATATTCAAGATTATATTTCTTTTCTTTTTTTTTCTTTTCTTTTTTTTTTTGAGACGGATTCTTGCTCTGTCATCTGGCTGGAGTGCAGTGGCACAATCTTGGCTCACTACAACCTCCGCCTCCTGGATTCAAGCAGTTCTCCTGTCTTGGCCTCCCATGTAGCTGGGACTACCCGCCATCTCACCCAGCTAATTTTTGTATTTTTAGTAGAGACGGGGTTTCACCATGTTGGCCAGGATGGTCTCAATCTCTTGACCTTGTGATCCACCTGATTATATTTCTTGTATAATCCCAACTTCAGCAAGGTCCAATACATTTATACACAACTGATTTGGGTTTTCTAATATTTTATTTATGATTTTTGCCTGTATAGTTAACTCTGAGATTTTTCTGTCATTTTCTCTCATTTGGTCCTTTCTGAGATTTTATGTCATTGTTATTGTAAGCTCATAAGATGAATTGTATAGTTTTTCTTCTTTTTCTATTAACCAAAAGATTTTGTGTAAGTTTGGAATTAATTATATATTAGGTAAAATTTACCACTGAAACTGTGGGCTTTTTTGGAGCATATTTGACTATTCATTCATTTTATTAGTTATTACAAGATTATTCAGGTCTTCTATTTCTACTTAAGTCATTTTGTTAAGTTATATTGTTTAAAAAAATTTAAAATATTTTAAAACAATATAAATGTTT
>NW_016810859.1:25641-26917 GCF_001698545.2 Rhinopithecus bieti
TATTTTTAAAACAATATAAATGTTTTTACATTTAAGTTTTAAAAGCTGTGCTACAATTTTATAATTCTTTTATTTTAAAATTTGATTTTTCTTTTAAGAAACTTAATAAGAGCTGAATCAGAATGTAATTTGATTACATCTGATAGACTTTGTAATTTGCTATCATGCTTTATGGGAATAATATTTTAATAGTCCCCTGCCCCTAGAGTATAATCTCCGCTTGTTAGATGCAGGGTCAAATATATGTCTATTAGAACAACTTTTAAGTAAATTGTTCAACTCTTCTATACCTATATATTTTTATGTGGTTTGTTCATTACTGAGGGAAGTAATTATGATTTTTAATATCGCAACTATCTTGGTCAGCTTGGGATGCCTTAACAAAATACCGTAAACTAGATGGCTTGACCAGTAAACATCAATTTCTCACAATTCTGGAAGCTGGGAAGTACAAGATCAAAGTGCTGGCAGATTTGGTGTCTGGTGAGGCCCTTTTCTTGCTTGTTGATGGCTATCTCTTGCTGTTTTCTCACATGTCAGGGAGAGAGAGACAGAGACAGAGAGAGAGGGTGCTCTGGTCTCTTATAAAGACACTAATCCCACCATGAAGCTCCACCCTAATGACTTCATCTAAACTTAATTACCTCCTAAAGACCTCCCTCCAAATATCATCACATGGAGGATTAGGATTTCATCATATACATTTGGGAGGGGGGGACACAAACATTCAGCCCATCATAATAATAGCTTATTGAGATTTAGTTCGTATACCATAAAAGTCATTCATTTAAAGCATACAATAAAATAATTTTTAGTAGTTTTAGAGTTGTCCAACCATCATAGCAATTTTAGAACATTTTTATCACTCCAAAAAGAAACATCAATCCTATTAATAGTTGCTCCTGATTTCCCCCTTCCCTTCCTACCCTAACCACAGTACTAGGCAAACATTAATATACTTTCTGTTTCTGTAAATTTGCCTATTCTGGACATTTAATATGAATGGAGTCATAAAACATGTGGTGTTTTGTGTCTGGATTCTTTCACTTAGCATATTGTTTTCAATGCATTCATGTATAGCATATATCCATACTTCATTTTTACTATGTCCAAATATTTTATTGTATGGATACACCACATTTGATTTATCCATTCATCAGTTGATGGACATTTGAGTGTTTTCCACTCCTTGGCTATTATAAATAATGTTGCCATAAATATTTACTTTTTATTTTTATTTTTTAAATTTTTAAATTTTTTTTTTTTTTTTTTTTTT
>NW_016810859.1:27747-40568 GCF_001698545.2 Rhinopithecus bieti
TTTTTTTTAGATGGAGTCTCACTCTGTAACAGACTGGAGTGCAGTGGTGCTATCTCTGCTCACTGTAACCTCCATCTCCTGGGTTCAAGTGATTCTCCTGCCTCAGCCTCCTGAGTAACTGGGATAACAGGCATGTGCCACGACGTCTGGCTATTTTTTGTATTTGTTGTAGAAATGGGCTTTCACCCTGTTGGCCAGGCTGGTCTCAAACTCCTGACCTCAAGTAATCCACCCATCTCGGCCTCCCAAAGTGCTGGGATTACAGACATGAGTCACTGTGCCTGGCCCATAAATATGTATATATATGTTTCTGCATGGGTTTCTCTTGGGTATATAGCTAGAAGTACAATTGCTGGTCATATGATAACTCTATCCCTATGTTTAACCTTTTGAGGAACTGCTGGACTATTTTCCAAAGGAGTTGAATCACTTTACATTCCAACCAGCAGTGTGGGAATGTTCCAGTTTCTCCACATTCTCACCAATACTTACCGTATTTTTAATTCTAGCCGTCCGGGTGGGTATCAAGTAGTATCTCACTGTGGTTTTAATTTGTAATTCCCTGGTAGCTAAGATTATTGTTTTTTAATTTCTGTTAATTTTTTAATATATTTCAAAGCTCACTTCTTATGTGCATACCTCATTAGAATGCCCATATATTCCTGGTAAAATGAATATTGTATCATTATGTAGTAATACTGCATTTCTGCCTAAATGCTGCATAAATGTCTTATTGAACTACTGAAATAGTTGATAGTGATTATTTTATTAGTATTTCTTGAATTATTTTTGGTAGATATTTATTTTATCATTCCAAGAAATCTTTATTTTCTATAACTGCTTCATTTTCCTAATAACCTATCCTTATTGCTGATAAATTAATTATCCTTTTGATTTTCACTGAAATTACAAATTGTGCAATTTTAAAAATATCATACCTCCTTTTCAATCAAACCTTTCTCAATAATCAATATATATGCATTTTTTACATTCAGGCTGCTGATTATCATTCATTGTGGAATTATTTTCTATTTCTTCTTACTATAAAAAATGACAGCCTGGATTGATCAATATATTAGACCCTTATAGGCTAACTGATACCATAAATATCAGTAACACACACAGCAAGATATATTTCTTGGCCACAGGAAGCAAGTTGCAGATATTCCTGACCAAGCAGTTCTTTGATTTATGACTGTCCCAGGTAAGAAAAAAATATGTAGAAGTATAGAAAAGTAGACCTATTCACTCTGAGGCTTGTGGACTCCAAAGAAACAGTCAGAGGGCAGTCAAGATTCGTGAACGGGGAAATAGACTTTGCTTCTCCGTTAAAAGGAAAGCAGCCACTTGTTTGTGTATTAAAACTGCCATCAGCTGCAGGTGACAGCTAACGTAGCAATAACACAAGGCGTAAGTGGGTGGATTAGACTCACAGCCTTAGGGAAGATACATGACCACTCCAGTCTTAAATAAGTTGAAGATCTTTCTGGGTCTCAGAAAAAGCCTAATGGGTTATTAGAACAGAAATTGGAGGAATGGTTTTTGGGAATTTTCATTGCCCTGTTTTTTCCCTCAGTGTGAAAAGGGTCCTATTAGTGGAGCACTTCAACTTCTATCACCCTGTGCATTTTCCTCCTGAGTGGCAGGGAGTAATGGCATGTCTGGTGATGCTAGGAAGAAAAAAACAGGCTTGCATAGCTGAGGCCCTCATCCTTCTTTGGGAAACTAGGTGGCTGCAGGGAGTAAGGTTCTCTTCTACTACTTTGACTCACGAATGTCTATAAATGATAAGTGTGCCAGTCTTCTGTTTGTCCCTTTAGAAAACTATTTACCGTTCTTCACCCTGGTTTCTGCTTCAGGAGGCTAAGTGTTGGGGTCCATAGCAGGCAACCTTTATCACTGACTTCCAGTTGGGTTCAGTGAAAGGGAGGCCTTTACAGGAGATCAGAAAGGAGAGTGAGGTCAAGGTATTTGTTCCTTTAGGTCTCTCCTCGTTAGGTTGCCATGATCTACATGCATCCCTTGAGTGAGGCTTTGCTCGAGGTAGTTCCTTCAGTAGGCAACTCTCTCCTGGATTTTGGTTACTGCCTTCTCTCCTCCCTCTTCAGTCCTAGGTGCAATACAGCTCCATTCTTTCTTGTTCCTAAGTATTATCTTTTATCGCTTGTTGGTTTATCCATTCAGACCACATCTACTGAAAACCCCTATGATGGATCTTGACGGATAAAGCAATTTATTCTAATTCTGAAATTCAGTACTAGAAAATTTACTTGACTGTATGTTAGGCTATGCACTCTAGCCTAAATTTTGCAAGTAACAAATGAAAGATTTTGACTTTGTTATGTTGACTTCTGTCTTATTTTTGAGTTAGTACAGATGGGAAGAAGGGGTGTAAAAAGCCCAAGTCAAGAAAAAAAGAAAGTATGTGGAAGTCATTTTGTTTTTATGTATATTTTAAACTACATTAGTTTGCTCTTAGTTTTGTGCCTCGCTTTTTAAGGGGTGTGTGTATGTATGCTATGGTTTGGATATGGTTTGTCTCTACCAAAGCTCATGTTGAAATTTGATCCTCGGTGTGGTAGTATTGGGGGACGTAGCCTTGTGGGAGGTGCTTGGGTTATGGGGATGGATTCCCTCATGAATGGCTTGGTGCTGTTCTTGGTGGTGAATGAGTTCTCACTCTTCCAAGTCTGGAGTAGTCCTCACGAGAGTGAGTTGTTACAAAACCAGGATGCCCCTCAGGTTTCCCCCTCTTTCATGTGTTCACTTCCCCTTTGACTTACTGAACTATGTTGTGATGCGACAAGAAAGCCCTCGCTAGAAGCCAGGGCCATATCACTGTACTTCTCAGCCTGTAGAACCGCAGGTGAAATACATCTCTTTTTAAAAATGAGTTACTCAGTTTTAGGTATTCCTTTACAGCAACATGAAATGGACTAAGACAATGTGTGTCTGAATTTTGTAGGTGTGTATGGTATGTGTGTGTGTTTAGTAGGGTAGAGGTGAATGTGAAACGAATCAGCATATGGGCTATGTTTTAATTTGAAATCTGCTTTTGATGCTGGTAAGAATCCTTCTGCATCTACTGGAATTACATTTGCTAATTTTTTTTAAAGGGTGTGATGGTGACACACTACTAAACCAATTTTAATCAGAATCCCTGTTGTATGCCACAGTATAGAAGTTTCACAACCTTTAGCCAGAGATCCTTCTACAGTAGGCAGACTTTCTCTGCTTAGAATATATCTAACAAAGAAAACTTTTACTGTCACCAGAGGGGAAAAGGTTTCCATTTAATTTTTATCCAAAATATTTAAGTAATTCATTTAATTTTCAAAATATTGTCTTTGTTTCCCATGAACAACTTACTAAACACTTGTTCATTTCAATTAATTATCAATTGTGTTTTATTTACATACAATTTGTAATTTGTATTACATACAAATACAATTGAATATAATCTACTTAGTAATGGTAAATTCATGATTAATGTATAGATCAAACACATGATACTGATAACAAACTAGTTTTTAAGAATGAAGAAAGAAATAAATCCATAATTTACCATTGGGGTGGGCTTTATGTTTATTCAAGAACTATTAACATTATTTTCTGAGAAAACTGGGTCTTAGTCCATTTTGTGTTGCTGTAAAAGAATACCTCAAACTGGGTAGATGAACTTTGTTCGAGGTCCTCAAGTCTAAGACTGAATGCACCTGGGCCAGGCCACATTAGTCAGGAGACGATGAAAGTGATAGAGGAACAATGCTGGTGGCTGGATGTAAGATAATGCATCACACTCTGTAATCATAGTTTCTATTGTATAACCCTAAGAATAAACTATACCTGGCTGAGATCAGGTGCTCCCTAGACTAGAAGGCACAACTTCTTTAGCCTTATGAGTATGAGATTGGGTTTAGGGGGAGCAGCCGTCCTTCCTGAATGCATTATGTGACTCACTCACTCAGATGTTATCATCTGCAATTGGGCACCTCGATCCGGATGAGAATTTTAGGGCAATGGAAGGTTGTGCTTCTACTTCCTTTTGTATCTTTTAGATGAGTACATTTTTATATATTCAAGTAGTGGTTCTGTCTGGTCTTCCTGTCAGCACCAGTCCACTATTAACATTTGACAATGCAAGTGTCACAAGCTTTTCTTTATTTTATAATATTAGCTAATAAGTCTCTAAGTGATACTTAGAACATTTTTGAGTTTTGTTATGTTTTATAATGTAATATACATATCTAATATCATATATTTTTATATTGTAAATTAGAATCATACAAAGCCCTTAGATTTTAATTCTCTAATTCTCTGGAATTCTATTTGCCATTTTAAGTTTCTGAAACTCACCCAATATCTGAATACCAGATATTGGAGGCTCACTAACTTTCCCTCATGGCCAAATCCTGACTGCTAGGTTCATTTTTAAATTGATTCCAAGCAGGATGAATATTTCCTAAATTGTAGTTCAAGAGAAAAAATTTTGAAAACCATTATTGTAAGGACATTTCTCATAATTCTTTCCTTTGCATTTGTTTTTGTCTACATATGGCTTTTAGCTTCATTACTAGAAGGACTTCATTTTAACAAATACAATTTTTCTTGTAACCAAATAAGTTAATAACTAAAATCATGGCACAAATTATAGCAACATTTAAACTTAATTACCTCAAGTAAATAATAACTTAGTTACTTGGGAAATGTGAGTAATCCCAGAAATTATAAAATCTGTACATTTTGACCTGCTTTTTACCCAGCTAAAGTATTTCTCCAGGCTACACTCACATTAATCTTTTAAAAATGTACCAGGTTAAGTTTATGTTATTAATATATCTTTTAGTTGATGCAGCTGATTCTAATTTATAAATATGTCATATTAAAGATGGTTGAAAATTTTTTGACACACTAGGCAATACGAGCCCTCTTTAATTTGCCACATTTGTAGATTTGTTCTGTGTTTTCTCTTTGTTTTGGGCCCCTGTTGATTTCCTTTACTTTTTTGAAAGCTCAATTATGCAGTTAAAAGGATATTTAGGATTTTCAGCTTCTGCTTAGCATGTAGTAAGCTGAACAGAGCATTGCTCCCATATTCACAACAAAAGAAATTATTGAATATTCTGCAAAACCAAAACCTTTTTTGAATTTGTCAGTGAGCTGAGGTCACAGGGAAAAAAATAATTGCTGAAATCTGAAAGAAAACACCTTCCTTCAAGGAGAGAAAATACACAAGCACTTGCTTATCTGGGACAGATTCCTGACACTCAAAATCATACAAACTGTTTAGAATGCAACTGAGTATCTTTAAGTTTTCATTTGAACTAATTTTATTCTTACAGAAAAGTTGAAAAAATACAAATAATTCCCTTTTGCCCTTTATTCCTCTACCTATAATATTAACATCATATATAAACATTGTACTATTATCAAGAGCAGAAAAACAACAATGGCATAATATTATTAAGTAAACTATAGACTTTATTCAAATTTCACCAATTTTTCCACTAATGTCTGTCTTCTCTACTGGATCTTATCCAGCGTTGCATATTGAATTTAGTTGTTATTTCTTTTTATTCTTCTCCATTTTTAATACATTCTCAGTCTCTCTTAGTTTTTCATGACCTTAACATTGTTGTAGAATATCCCTCAATTTGGAGTTTTCTCGTGATTGGAAAGAGGTTATGCATTTGTGGGAAGAATGTCACAAAAATGCTGTATATTTATAATTATATTATATCAAAGGGTTCATTATGTCAATATGTCTTATTAGGTGATGTTTATCTTGGGTCTTGTGTGTCACTATTATAATTGTAGTGTTTGTTTAATGGTGATGCTCTATTTTACTCTTCTTTCTGTATTAATTAACTTGACCTGTACTTTAAGAGCTATCTCTTCCTATTTATTTTTTTATTCATATTCATAGATGTTTATTTTAATCTATAGATGAATAATATTTTAATACAGATAAAAACAAGTAGCTGTTATTTACAGATGAATACTTTATAGATTAAAATCCAATACTACCATTATTATTTGTCATTGCTGTTGTTGCTCAGATAGTTCCCACTTTGGTTATCAGGAACTCCTTTAGATTGGTTCTTTGTTTTTGAGCACTTCCTTGCTTTTTGGTGTAGTGAGGATGTTCAGATGTTTGGGACTCATTTTTTATTTTCTGTGCCCCATCTCGGGAATCAACAACTTCTCTGAGGAACCATGCTTCCTCTCTCTTTTTTGGAAAATGGTACTTAGATATCAAGATATGGGTTTTAGGTGTGCTCATAGAATCTGGGTCATTGCTTCTAGGCCTGAGCAGACAGGACTAATACATACGTGTATTTATATAAATCTACAGATACACACATCTGTATTTCCGGTTAATTGGTACTTATGTTAAAAGCCATGGGTTTATACCACTACCTCGGATTCTATCCCAACACCACAGGGTTTAAGGCCCTCTTCTCCCAGGGCTTAAGATTTATAACATCTTGCTCCCATACTGAAAACTTGGCTCTCATTATCTGTAGTATATTTACTTATTTGTTCTATTCTGGTACTTTTGAAATTGCTAACCTATATCCCTGTGGAAAGCACTTTTACAANGTATTACATACAAATACAATTGAATATAATCTACTTAGTAATGGTAAATTCATGATTAATGTATAGATCAAACACATGATACTGATAACAAACTAGTTTTAAGAATGAAGAAATAAATAAATCCATAATTTACCATTGGGGTGGGCTTTATGTTTATTCAAGAACTATTAACATTATTTTCTGAGAAAACTGGGTCTTAGTCCATTTTGTGTTGCTGTAAAAGAATACCTCAAACTGGGTAGATGAACTTTGTTCGAGGTCCTCAAGTCTAAGACTGAATGCACCTGGGCCAGGCCACATTAGTCAGGAGACGATGAAAGTGATAGAGGAACAATGCTGGTGGCTGGATGTAAGATAATGCATCACACTCTGTAATCATAGTTTCTATTGTATAACCCTAAGAATAAACTATACCTGGCTGAGATCAGGTGCTCCCTAGACTAGAAGGCACAACTTCTTTAGCCTTATGAGTATGAGATTGGGTTTAGGGGAGCAGCCGTCCTTCCTGAATGCATTATGTGACTCACTCACTCAGATGTTATCTTCTGCAATTGGGCACCTCGATCCGGATGAGAATTTTAGGGCAATGGAAGGTTGTGCTTCTACTTCCTTTTGTATCTTTTAGATGAGTACATTTTATATATTCAAGTAGTGGTTCTGTCTGGTCTTCCTGTCAGCACCAGTCCACTATTAACATTTGACAATGCAAGTGTCACAAGCTTTTCTTTATTTTATAATATTAGCTAATAAGTCTCTAAGTGATACTTAGAACATTTTGAGTTTTGTTATGTTTTATAATGTAATATACATATCTAATATCATATATTTTATATTGTAAATTAGAATCATACAAAGCCCTTAGATTTTAATTCTCTAATTCTCTGGAATTCTATTTGCCATTTTAAGTTTCTGAAACTCACCCAATATCTGAATACCAGATATTGGAGGCTCACTAACTTTCCCTCATGGCCAAATCCTGACTGCTAGGTTCATTTTAAATTGATTCCAAGCAGGATGAATATTTCCTAAATTGTAGTTCAAGAGAAAAAATTTTGAAAACCATTATTGTAAGGACATTTCTCATAATTCTTTCCTTTGCATTTGTTTTGTCTACATATGGCTTTTAGCTTCATTACTAGAAGGACTTCATTTTAACAAATACAATTTTCTTGTAACCAAATAAGTTAATAACTAAAATCATGGCACAAATTATAGCAACATTTAAACTTAATTACCTCAAGTAAATAATAACTTAGTTACTTGGGAAATGTGAGTAATCCCAGAAATTATAAAATCTGTACATTTTGACCTGCTTTTACCCAGCTAAAGTATTTCTCCAGGCTACACTCACATTAATCTTTTAAAATGTACCAGGTTAAGTTTATGTTATTAATATATCTTTTAGTTGATGCAGCTGATTCTAATTTATGAATATGTCATATTAAAGATGGTTGAAAATTTTTTGACACACTAGGCAATATGAGCCCTCTTTAATTTGCCACATTTGTAGATTTGTTCTGTGTTTTCTCTTTGTTTTGGGCCCCTGTTGATTTCCTTTACTTTTTTGAAAGCTCAATTATGCAGTTAAAAGGATATTTAGGATTTTCAGCTTCTGCTTAGCATGTAGTAAGCTGAACAGAGCATTGCTCCCATATTCACAACAAAAGAAATTATTGAATATTCTGCAAAACCAAAACCTTTTTTGAATTTGTCAGTGAGCTGAGGTCACAGGGAAAAAAATAATTGCTGAAATCTGAAAGAAAACACCTTCCTTCAAGGAGAGAAAATACACAAGCACTTGCTTATCTGGGACAGATTCCTGACACTCAAAATCATACAAACTGTTTAGAATGCAACTGAGTGTCTTTAAGTTTTCATTTGAACTAATTTTATTCTTACAGAAAAGTTGAAAAAATACAAATAATTCCCTTTTGCCCTTTATTCCTCTACCTATAATATTAACATCATATATAAACATTGTACTATTATCAAGAGCAGAAAACAACAATGGCATAATATTATTAAGTAAACTATAGACTTTATTCAAATTTCACCAATTTTCCACTAATGTCTGTCTTCTCTACTGGATCTTATCCAGCGTTGCATATTGAATTTAGTTGTTATTTCTTTTATTCTTCTCCATTTTAATACATTCTCAGTCTCTCTTAGTTTTCATGACCTTAACATTGTTGTAGAATATCCCTCAATTTGGAGTTTTCTCGTGATTGGAAAGAGGTTATGCATTTGTGGGAAGAATGTCACAAAATGCTGTATATTTATAATTATATTATATCAAAGGGTTCATTATGTCAATATGTCTTATTAGGTGATGTTTATCTTGGGTCTTGTGTGTCACTATTATAATTGTAGTGTTTGTTTAATGGTGATGCTCTATTTTACTCTTCTTTCTGTATTAATTAACTTGACCTGTACTTTAAGAGCTATCTCTTCCTATTTATTTTTTTATTCATATTCATAGATGTTTATTTTAATCTATAGATGAATAATATTTTAATACAGATAAAACAAGTAGCTGTTATTTACAGATGAATACTTTATAGATTAAAATCCAATACTACCATTATTATTTGTCATTGCTGTTGTTGCTCAGATAGTTCCCACTTTGGTTATCAGGAACTCCTTTAGATTGGTTCTTTGTTTTGAGCACTTCCTTGCTTTTGGTGTAGTGAGGATGTTCAGATGTTTGGGACTCATTTTTTATTTTCTGTGCCCCATCTCGGGAATCAACAACTTCTCTGAGGAACCATGCTTCCTCTCTCTTTTTTGGAAAATGGTACTTAGATATCAAGATATGGGTTTTAGGTGTGCTCATAGAATCTGGGTCATTGCTTCTAGGCCTGAGCAGACAGGACTAATACATACGTGTATTTATATAAATCTACAGATACACACATCTGTATTTCCGGTTAATTGGTACTTATGTTAAAAGCCATGGGTTTATACCACTACCTCGGATTCTATCCCAACACCACAGGGTTTAAGGCCCTCTTCTCCCAGGGCTTAAGATTTATAACATCTTGCTCCCATACTGAAAACTTGGCTCTCATTATCTGTAGTATATTTACTTATTTGTTCTATTCTGGTACTTTTGAAATTGCTAACCTATATCCCTGTGGAAAGCACTTTTACAACTAGATTACAGCTTTTATACACAGCTGCTCTTGTCTGTAGCCTTATGATAGTCAGTGAAGATACTTTTTTCCACAAGTACTTATGGTAATTTTCTTCTTCCACTCCTCCACGCTTGAGTGTGGAGATTGTTTCACAACCTAAAACAGTCAGGCTTGTTAGTGTTTGAATTCCACTCTGGATAGCCTTTATAAACTTACTGTCTACTTTTTTATATGTGAAGAATATGTGAAATATCATCATGATTTCTAAGAGTCTATATACATAAGATATACTCAGGGAGTGTGACTCTTCTTTCCTGCCACTCTCTTTCCATCTTCCCCTTTTCTCCACTCTTTCCCACCTGGTGCATGTAGGTTACCAATCTCCTTGATTTCTGTTTTCTGTATTTCTTTTGCCAAATTCTTTGGAACAGGGGCAGATACATGTGTATTTTTCTTTTTTTTTGCATGAAAGATGGCAAACTATGGATACTCATGGAGGCTGGGACTTTTTCACTTAACAAGATGTCTGGAAATCATTGTATTTCAGTTCATAAATATCTTCATCATTTAAAAATATATAGCCAAATAATAATCCATTGTGTGGCTATACATAGTTAATTCAAACACTCTCTTATGGGTGGGCTGGTAAGTTGTTTCCAGTATTTTTTGCAGTATAAACAATGCTACTATAACTTTGTATATATGTGATTTCATATGTTCTGAAGGTGTATCTACAGGATCTATTCTGATAAGTGGGATACTGGGCCAAAAATAAATAAATATATAATGTTATTATTAGATATTGCCAAGTTACCATCCAGAAGGGCTGTACTCATTTGCTTGCCCATTAGCAATGTATGTTAGTGTCTGTTTCCCACAGCTTCACCAGCCGGAAGTATTTTCATAGTTTTGAAATGTTTGCCAATGTGACTGATTAGAATGGCATATCATATGTTGCTTTAATTTGTATTTCTTTAATTACGAGTGAATTTTGATATTTTTATATATTTGAGAGCAACTTTTTTCTCTTTTAAAAAATTGTCTGTTCATGTCTTTTTCCCCCCATTTTCTATCAGATTTTCTGGGGTTTTTTTGTCCCTCAATTTATAAAATTCTTCATATATAAGTGACATTGGCACTTCTATGGTATATGTTTCAAACATTTTCCCCTAGTTTGCCAGTTTACGTATGGTGTTTTTTAGTGATGCAAATTAAAAAAAAAATAACTTGGCTGTATAGGATGATTTCTAAGAGTCCGTATACATAAGATATACTCAGGGAGTGTTACTCCCTCTTCTTTCCTGCTACTCTGTTCCCATTGCCCCCTTCTTGCCACTCTTTCTTACCTGCTACATGTAGATTACCAGTCTCTTTAGTTTTTGATTTCTCTTTCCTGTATTTCTCTTGCCCAAATCTTTTGTACATGAGCAATGATTTTTTTACGTGCAATATCATGTATACATAGACAAATATATTGATCTATTCTTTTATTGACTCAAATTTGAGTTATAGTTAGAAAGCTTTACCCTGCACACAGTTTAAACAAAAATGTACCTATATTTTCTTCCAGAAATTACATGGTTTCCATTTTTACATTTAGATTACTAACCTACTTGGAGCATATTCTGTGTATGGTATGAGATATGGATTTAATTTTGTATTTTTCCAAATGACTACCAAGTTTTCTTAATACCATTTATTAAAAATCTCATCTTTACCTTCAGCAGTTTGTGATACTTCCTTTATCCTATGTTACATTTGTCTACAAATGTAAGTCTAATGTGGAAATTTTAATTCTATTCCATTGATCAATTTGTCTATTCAGATGTCAGTACAACATTGTTTTAATAATAGGGCCTTTATCAATAGGCTAATAAATACTAATATATCTTTGTATTAATACTGATTTATTAATAAATACTAACAAATCATTTTCTGATATTTTTATGGCTACTCTTGCATATTTATTTTCACATAGAAAATTTAGATTCAAATTCTCTAATTCCATAAAATAATGTGCTTCTGTTTTCACTGGGATTCCACTGATTTTATAGACTTAGACGTTTGACATCTTTATAATATTGAGATGTCCTACCCAAGAACAGGGAATGTCTTTCAATTTAAGTTATTCTCATCTTTCAAGTGGGATCTTACATTTTCTTCAAATAGATTTTGCCTATTTCTTGTCAACTTTATTGCTGGAAATATAATCTTCTGTGTTTCTATTATAAATGGAGTTTACTTTATCAAAATGGTTATTGTCTGTGTACATGAAAGCTATAGATTTTCATATGTAAATTTTTTAATACTAATTTTTCACTGATTTCTTTTAATGCTCAAATTAATTTATTATTAATTCTTTGGGACATTCTAGGTATACTATCATGTCATCCTTTGTTAAAGATAGCTTTACTTCATTTATTTTTGGCTCATTCTTTTTTATTGACCTATTTGGCCTAATTGACCTATTTTCAAAGATTTATAAAACTCCTAATGAATGCCTAATGTTAGTAAATCCTTATGGCATTTTAATTCTACTTGTGTGAAAGCAAATTAATACACATTTTGGAAGACATTATATTGGAAAAGTGAGTTCATTTTAAAAAATAATAGCAAGTATTTGGAAATAACTGAAATGTCTAGTAGATGAGAAATGGTCAAATAAATTATGGTTTATACAACCAAAGCAATACCATGAAATCATTCTAACTAAATTATTGCTTAAAATAACATTTCCTAGAAGATGTTCTGACAAACAGTACTCCAAGAGAAACATTTCAGGTAGAGAGTGGAGGGTCGTGATGATTAATTTTATGTGTCAATATAAGTAGGTTATGAGATACCCAGATAACTTGTAAAAAATGATTTCTGAGTATGAGTGTGTTTCCAGAAGAGATTAACATTTGAACCAGTGGACTGAGTTAATGAGTTAATAAAATCCACCCTGACCAATGTGGGTGAGCATCATCCAATATGTTGAGGGTTCTAATAGAACAAAATGCAGAGGAAGGGACAATTCTTTTTTTTTTTTTTTTTTTTTTTTTTTTTTTTTTTTTTTTTTTTTTGGGGTTTTTTTTTTTGCTC
>NW_016810859.1:41969-44114 GCF_001698545.2 Rhinopithecus bieti
TAACTCATTTTCTGTTAAGTTTTGTCATTTTAAAATTGTACCTTGGCACAAGGAAATCCAGATTTTCTTTGTTGACTGCAGCATTAAGAATGAGACATATAAAGCCAATTTGAATAAAGATTTGTTGTAAGTGTAATTTCTTCTTTGCAAAAATAGCAACAATGTCATGAAAATAATGTGCAAACAGAAACAGAATCCCTGAGGCTTCTACTAAGGAAAACACAGATAAACCAGTATTTTTACCAGTAATTCAGGTCACAAGAAAATTCTGTACTTTATAGTTCAGGGACATTTGCATTTCAGCTCAGAATATTTGCACTTTGTAATGGTAAAAAACTACTTATCCTAAGACCTCTTTTCCACAGAAAACATTTTTTCAATTCTCTTCCATTGTTTTCAATTTAAATGTGGTGCCTGTTTAAACACTAACTTTCTGCATATGAAACAAGAGATTTTGTTAAAACTCTGGTACTACTACAATATTTCCTAGGGACACAGAAAATGATCATCATGATGATGATGTAATACTATGAATGAAACCGAGGTCTTCCATGTGCCAAAAACTCTTCTAAGGACTTTACATGCATTAATTTATTGAATCTTTATAAAATCCATATAAGAGAGGAACTATTATTACCTGAGCTTTTCTGAGAGGAAAACTGGGATATATAGGGAAAATGAACTTGCTCAAGGTCACATAGCTAGGAAGGGGCAGGGCCCAAACCTAAACTCCTAACTGAGTCTCTTATAATAAAGAGAAAGTGTTGTAATGACCTACCTAACTGAATATTGTGAAACCATAGAACTGCTTTTAATTGAAAAGGGAGTTTTTCATTTAAAATTTTAAAATAAGAGAAATAGTAATAAATGAAGTATAAGTAAATTTATACTCAAGCCTTTTTCTTTGTCCAGGGCATGCTGTAGTTAATATACTATTTGGAATATGTCAAAAACATATGCACACAAACATATAAAAAAAATTATGCAACTAGGGGTCAAAAAATAGATGGCTCTTCAATTTGTTAGGTATGTTTGGATTTACATACAACAAGAAAAATAGCAAAGCAAAACAGTATTTTCTAAGTCTCATAGAGATGTGATATCTGGTAAAGAAGATGCCAGAAGAGGTTTAGAGGTTTTGAAGAAGGTATAGGATTTGACCTTACATTGGACCACTTAGAGAAGTGAACATTCAACGGGAAGAGAGCAAGTCCATAAAAAGTGGCATGACGATGTTTTGGTTGTTGGGGTCTGCAAGGAATTGTAAACATTAGACAAATATGGCTGCTTTGGAGAGTTGTTGGAGTCAGCTTGTGTAGTAGCTTAGTGAAAGCATTAAGTTTCTTGCACAGAGAGTTGGTGTGTGTCCTAGGTATAGAGCAAAGTTTAGTTGATACCTTTGTATCTACCACAGCACAGTAAATCATAAGATGTCGTCAAGCCTTAACCAGTTACCTTGCTTCTCTCTTAAACTTGGAATCTCTGTTCTTCTTTATCCTGTCAAGGTCATCCTGTTTCAAAGTTGTGTGGATACTTTCTTCATGATGTCTCTCAGATCTTCCTTTCTATTTATCTTATTTTTCTAATATGGTTTTCCATGATCTCAAAACCCTGTAAATGGTACAGACCTCTTATTGTGTCAACTTCTATTCTTTAGGGCTTTTAAAGTGAGTTTAAATTAACAAGGAGAGTTTGTTGGCATATGTAAGTAACCTGGTAAAAAATAAGGGGTAAAGCTCATCTGGGAGACAAGTGAATCCAAGGAATGGTAAGCTGTCAGATCTCTCTTCCCATCTGTTGATTCCTTTCTATGTTAGCTTCATTCTCATCTTCTGCACACAAGCTAACTTTGTGTGGTAAGGAGCATGATCTCAGGCTACTTCATATTCATATTTCTGCAGTGTAGTTATCTAAGAGGAAATAAACTCTTTCTTGTCAGTTGTGTTCAGAAAGTAATGTAAGTGCTACAATTGGTTCTGCTTTAAGAGAGTGTTGCCAGAGAAATCACCATAGTCAAGGAGATAGGGTACTGGAACTGAGGCTCCATCAGAACCACGTGGTAGGTGTAGAGTAGTAGAAAATTATCCAGCCTAGAGAAATACATTTCTGAGAAGACAAAAAAAAAAAAAAAAAAAAAAAAAAAAA
>NW_016810859.1:45784-50682 GCF_001698545.2 Rhinopithecus bieti
AAAAAAAAAAAAAAAAAAAAAAAAAAAAAGTCCACTGCCCTCTCTAATCTCTGAGTAACAATCCTTAAATGTATATTTCAGCATAATACTTTCACATTCAAATTGAACTATCTTTTCTAGCATTAGCCTTTGTTTCCAATGGTTGTTATATGGTGTCTTCTCTCATCATTGTCAACATGTTGATCCCATTTGTTGTGGGTTCAAAACGAGGCACTCCAATTTACTAGTTAGGTGATCTTAAGGAATTTATCTTCTCTAACCTTGAATTCTCATCCCTAAAGCTGGGATACTAATTGTGCTAACCTTATGAGTTAATTGTGAGGAGTAAATCAGCTCAGAAAGTACATAGAAGGCACTTAGCATTTCTTATCCCTTGGTATGAGTAGAGTATGTGTAGCATGAAAGTTGCATGCTGTGTTAAAACAAACAAACAAACAAACAAACAAAAAACAGAAGATTAGGTGACACAACCTGTTATTGTCCTTCCCAAAGAGCATGGATAAGGCTAGGAAACAAACAAACAAACAAAAAAACGACAAGCTCCCTAATACAATTTTTGGAAAACATTCATTTCATTCTATCTTCATAATTCTGGGGATATATTTCCTCAGAAAGGTCCATATGTAATGGACTTTGGGCACTGAAAAAATATCAGGGCCTTTGCCCAACAATGGAAAATTCACTATTTTAACCATTTTCTTTAGTATTCTTTAGCAATTCCTTGGTTTAATCACCGGATAATGTTGAAAGATTTGGTGAAAAACAACTGTTTGAAGGGTCTACTTACTTGAAGTGAAACTAAGGGCCACTAAGGTGATCCAGCTAGCTTTCTCTTGTGTAGCCAAAGACAATTCTAGATGCCTCCTGCTGTTTCTGATTTTTGATCAAAGATTGGGATTGGGGTGTAGTGAGCTCAGTGGCACTGAGTTTGGCACCAAATGTCAGGAATGGCACGGGTCATAAAAAGAGAAAATGGCGATGAGGACATGAGAAGTTCTCAATTCTTGAAGTAGAATTAAAAAAATGTGAAATAACATTATGTGAGAAAATACTCAGGAAATACCAATATAACATACAAATTCCCATTACACTGTTTTGGGGTAGGCGCTGAGTCAGAATTTCCAGGATAGAAGGAATATTGATGGAGGCAAGCAGTTTTGGTGAAATGACTGCCAACACGAATCTTGTTCAGACTCTTTGGCCTCTTCTATTTTCTCTGTGGAAATTCCCCAAATACCCCTCTCTCTACTCTCCCCGTCATTCTTGGCTCCCAAGGTTTGTCCCCCTACATTTTACTGTCAGATATTTCAGATATTTTTGTATTTTCATGTTGTGATAGGTGTAATTCTAAGATAGTCCCCAAATTCCTGCCCTCTAGCATGCCCACCATGTATAATTTCATACTCTTGACTGCGGATGGCACCATTAATGTGATTAATGATGCTAATGGCATAGCAAAGTTGATGGTATAGTTACTCAAGTGATTACATTAAGTTATATAAGACTCCTTCTCAGCATCCTGGGGAAAGATTCTCCTGTTGGCTTTAAAGAATAAGCTTCCATGGTGTTAGAGGGACATGTGCCTAGGACTCAAAGGCAGCCTTTAGGAGTTAAAAGCCATTCCCATCCCCACAGCCAACAACAAATGGGGATCTCGGTTCCTCCCTCAAAAGGAACTGAATCCTGCCAACAAACTGAATGAGCTGGAAAGAGTATCCTAATATCCAGATGAGAATGCACCCCATACAGCATCTTGATTTCAGCCTACAGACCCCTGAGCAGAGAATCAGCTATACTCTACCCAAGCCCTTGCCACAAAAGACCAAGAGATAAAACATTTCTGTTTTTTTTTAAGTAAAGTTTATAGTAATTTGCTATGCAGCTTTAGAAAACTTTGAATTCTACAGATGTTGTTTTAAATCTAATTTAAATTAGAATTAGGCTTTATCCTTAATTTCTTCATACCTTTCAGTGCACATAGTTTAGTACTTTGTACAAAGTAACCATAGAATTAAAATTTGCTGATGGAATAATTTGTTGATTAGGATAATTATCCTAAAATTTTATTTCCAATATCTATTTTTACCCCACCAGAAAAGTCCTTAAAACTTTTTCTAAGTATTTAGTAAATATCATCTTTTTTTTCCCCTGGAAAATTCCTCCACTTATTAACCTGTCAACATATTCATGCCGACCCAAACAAATAAGTAATCAATGTAGGTCAAAAGATACTTTGGAAAGGAAGATCATGACTTTTGGGGACAGTTTCAGTGGGTAGTTATAATCAGTCAAGTATTAAATTATGAAAAACTATCATATGAAGTTTGGTATGAACACATTAGAACTTTAAATTTTTTCCTGATGTTTCCCAATTATGTATTAACGTACACTGAGAGTAATAAAAATGATAATAACAATAGCTAACTTTTATTAATCACCTCATATGTTCCTGGCAATTAAGAGTTTAATCTGTTAATATATTTAAGCTCTAAAAATACCTGTAACCTCGGTTACTATTACTATCTTCATCTTATCGATAAGGAAACCAAGGCAAGAAGGTTAAATAATTTGTCCAGGGTCAAATAGATAGCAACAACAGTAATAATAAACTTTTGTATAGCACTTCGACGGTGCTTTACTTATTAGGTTGGCACAAAAGTAATTGTGGCTTTTGCTACTACTTTAAATGGTAATATATTAACACATTTAATTTCTACAATTAGTGTGTGAATTAAGTACTATTATTTCCTTCATTTTAGAGACAAGAAAACAGAGGCTTGCAAATCATTTTAGAGCACTTTCCTTCTCTAAATGCTTCACTGTTATAAGCTAATAACAGTAAAATTATTTTAAAAATCAATTTTTTTTCAAAATTCCAAAATCAATTCAATACTGCCAGATTAATCTTCCTTGCATATTAGCAGAGTCTTCTTCTACAGGAAACATTCAATGACTGCCTGTTACTAACTTACCAAATTCCAACAACTTATGATGGCCATTTAGGGTCTTCCATGATCTCACTCCAATGTGTATTTCTAGTTACATTTTCTACTATGCCTCAACATGTACCCTGGGTTCAGTCAAATCAGCATAAGTAATATTCATTACACCCAGGCTTTCATGGCTCTGTGGTTTTCTGATTAAAACCACAGAGGCCACCTGGAAGGCCCTCCTCCACCTCCACTTGTCAAAATAGCATTTCCTTCTATTTCATATCTCAACTTCTCTAGGAACACTTTAATTCTACAATAAAACCACAGGTAAGAAAAGATTTTCTCTTCATCAATAGAGAGGCAGCATCCTTCCCTTCAATAATCCACACTCAAGGAAGGAAAAAACTTCCTTGGTTTTATTGAGTGTAATGACAAATGATTTGAAACTGTTTGACATTCCTAGTCACTCAAATAAATGTAGAATTTGAGTAACTGGATCTGTCATGCACTCTTATGTATTAAGAGTGTTAAGAGTGTTAAGTCAGATGCATGATGTTATGGGCCGCATGGGCCGAATTGTGTCTACCCAAAATTTATATATACATGTATGTATGTGTGTATGTGTGTGTATATAAAATATCTTATCTTTCCTGCCAATTTTTCTTCTCTGGTTGAACCCTAAATTATATACTTAGAAAAAACAAATGAGACATTTTTTTCTAAGAGTGTGCAAATTACCATTTGAGAATTCAATCATATCTCAGTAATCAATTTAGATCAATTTCAAAATAGTTAATTTGTTACGTATACACTCTAAGAATGAAAGATTCTATGAATATTTTATACATTTTCCCAAAAAGGATGAATTTCAAACCAAAAGAGTAGCATATGCCTTCTGGGAAAATAAGCTGTTTCTGAAGTCATTAATTTATTCTTTGCTCATAGCAAGCTTACATCCTTCCAAACTGAAAACAATCAAAAAATTTCAATCAAACTTACTTTCACCTTAGACCCTTTGCTCTTCTTCATTGGTCTCTCAGAATTATAGCTTACACCCATAGTTTCAATTTTTTCACTTTTCATTTACTCCTCAGTCATTGACATTTGACTTCCATTCTTAAAACTCTTACCAAAATAATATTTGATGATTGCTTTGCCATTAAATAACTGTATTTAACGATGATCACTTTACGTGACCCCTCAGCATCACTCAATAATATTAGCCCCTTCTTCCTTACGGGAAATCTTTCTTTCCATTTGCATCAATGATATCACAATCTGGTTTTCTTACTATTTCCAGATTGCTCTTTCTGACCCCTTTTCTAGCTTATAAATCTCTGACTATACTTTAATGGACTATACATTTCTCTCATGATGAACATTCTAAAAGGAAAATTCTAGGAATGCATTATGCATTTTCTAAAAAAGAATAAATTTCAAAAAAAGTAGCATAAGCCTTCTGGAAAAAGAAACTGTTTCTAAAGTCAATAATTTATTCTTTGCTCATAACAAGCCTACATCCTTCCAAAATTAAAACAATCAAAAACTTCGATCAAATTTACTTTCACTTTAGACCCTTTCCTTTTTCCTTTAGCTCCTCAAGTTTCAGTCATCTTTTTCTTTCCTTTTTAATATTCTCTTCTTAGGAATATATCACACATGCATGGCTTTCCGATCCAACCATATGCCAATGACCCTAAAATGTGTATCATTATCTCATGTGTGACCTTTTAATCCAACCATGTCTTTAATATCTTGATTCAGTTTTCTCAAAAAACACCTCTAAGCCAATGGGTCCAAATGTATTTCACGATCTTCCCCCTAAATCTACCCTCCTCCAGTAATCCTCAGTTTGGTAAACAACATAATTATTCATTTGCACAAGTTAAAATCTGAGAATATTATTATTATTTTAATTTTATTTATTATACTTTAAGTTCTAGGGTACATGTGCACAACGTGCAG
>NW_016810859.1:51536-55171 GCF_001698545.2 Rhinopithecus bieti
TCCATTCTTTTTTCAAGGTTTTTAGTTTATTTGCGCTGGTTACATAGTTCCTCCTTTAGCTCTGAGAAGTTTGATCGACTGAAGCCTTCTTCTCTCAACTTGTCAAAGTCATTCTCCGTCCAGCTTTGTTCCATTGCTGGTGATGAGCTGCATTCCTTTGGAGGAGGAGATGCACTCTGATTGTTTGAATTTCCAGCTTTTCTGCACTGCTTTTTCCCCATCTTTGTGGTTTTATCTGCCTTTGGTCTTTGATGATGGTGACATACTGATGGGGTTTTGGTGTGGGTGTCCTTTCTGTTTGTTAGTTTTCCTTCTAACAGTCAGGACCCTCAGCTGCAGGTCTGTTGGAGTTTGCTTGAGGTCCACTCCAGACACTGTTTACCTGGGTATCAGCAGCGGAGGCTGCAGAAGATAGAATATTGCTGAACAGCAAGTGTACCTGTCTGATTCTTGCTTTGGAAGCTTCCTCTCAGGGGTATACCCCACCGTGTGAAGTGTGGGGTGTTGGTCTGCACCTAGTGGGGGATGTCTCCCAGTTAGGCTACTCAGGGGTCAGAGACCCACTTGAGCAGGCAGTCTGTCCGTTCTCAGCTCTCAACCTCCATGTTGGGAGATCCACTGCTCTCTTCAAAGCTGTCAGACAGGGTCGTTTGCATCTGCAGAGGTTTCTGCTGCTTTTTGTTTAGCTGTGCCCTGTCCGCAGAGGTGCAGTCTACAGAGACAGGCAGGTCTCCTTGAGCTGCTGTGGGCTCCACCCAGTTGGAGCTTCCCAGGGACTTTGTTTACCTACTTGAGCCTCAGCAATGGCGGGCGTCCCTCCGCCAGTCTGGCTGCTGCCTTGCCTTAGATCGCAGACTGCTGTGCTAGCAATGAGGGAGGCTCCGTGGGCGTGGGACCCTCCTGACCAGGTGTGGGATATTATCTCCCGGTGTGCCCTTTGCTAACACCCTTGGTAAAGTGCAGTATTGGGGTGGGAGTTACCCGATTTTCCAGTTGTTGTGTGTCTCAGTTCCCCTGGCTAGGAAAAGGGATTCCCTTCCCCTTGCTCTTCCTGGGTGAGGGGATGCCTCGCTCTGCTTCAGCTCTCACTGGTTGGGCTGCAGCAGCTGACCAGCACTGATTGTCTGGCACTCCCTAGTGAGATGAACCCAGTACCTCAGTTGAAAATGCAGAAATCACCTATCTTCTGTGTCGCTGGCACTGGGAGCTAGAGACTGGAACTGTTCCTATTTGGCCATCTTGGTCCGCCCCTCTCGAGAATATTATTTATATTTTCTTTTGCTTCACTTCCTTTTTCCCAGTTCCTCTATCATACTTACCACTACGTCCTACTAATTTTACCATGTAGAATCTGACTTCTCTGTATATCATCCACCCCAATCTTATTTCAAGCCTCCTTCATCTCAAAACTAGACTGCAAAAGCCCCCAATGAGTCTCCACGCAATCACTCTTGCTCTACACCCTCCAATTCATTTTTTTTTTTTTTACTGCATGCAAGTCTTTTCCAACCCTAATTCTCATCTTATTACTTCCATGCTTAAAACCTTTAATATCTTTTACTCGCATAGTTATTGTCATTTCCTGTGACTCTCTCTTATCTGTCCCAATAATAGTAATCTTTGTTCATTTCCACTACTGAGCCATTCCTCCTTCCACTCTGAGGACTGAACATGCTGTTCCTGGCAAACCAACCCCACTGGCATCGTCACTTATTTCACTTCCACTTAATACAGGTATTTGGCTTTTGGCTCAAATGATTTTCCTTGGGGAAACATTTTCTTATGTCCATAGTCAGATTATCCTGTCATAACTTCTCAAGCATCCTACATTTTTGTTTAGTAATACTTAAATCTGTGTGCTTCATGAGGAACTAGGGTATGCCCATTTTCTCACTGTATTTCCAGGTAGCGGAATAAACCTGATACATAGTAGACACTCACAGAGTACTTGAGGAGCAAGTAAGTAAACGATTGAAGCATCATTACAATATCATAGTTTCTCCTGTATTAGTTTTGAAATGTGACAAGAACCTGAGGAGTCTGACCTTGAAGATTTCCATACTTATTCTTACTTTTTTACATATAGTGTGCATTTTCAGTTGCGAAATCGCAGGCTGATTTTTAAAAGCTATTAGAGCTGAGAATCCAGCCTGTGATGTGAACATCAAGCTGTGCTCTCTCTACCTAGCATCATCAATAAACCACAAATTCTGCAATTGAAAGTAGGCTTTGCAGGTGAAGCATGAGAATATCCAGCTTCTCTATCCACAGCTTTATTGACTGTATAGATTTATTGGGAGAAAAACATTCTTTGCATTATAAGTAACTGACACAAGAATGCACAGCAAGCAGAAAGAGAAAAAAGTTATCTTTTAATAACTAATAGTTGTATCTACTATTTACATAATTATCAAGCAAGATTTTCATCTAAATTCTGAATTTATTTTTTCTCTTGAATATTTGATGGACAGTCAATAATTGCTAACTAACCTTCTAAAATAGAATCTACATATATATGAACTCTTCAGAGTGAGAGTTTTAATGCAGTTGTGTCAATAAGCAAAATATAAGAACTGGAAGTAACTTGCTTATGCATAAGAGGAATCACACATTGAACCAATAAGATCCTAAATACAAAAAAAATTCTTAAAATTATTTTTAGAAATTTGGTTCAGGAGAACATGTGCAGGTTTGTTATAGGGATATACTATGTGGTGCTGAAGTTTGGGCTTCTATTGATCCTGACACCCAATTAATGAACATAGTATTCAATAGGAAGTTATTCAACCTTTTCTTACCTCCCTCCCTCCTTATCTTTGCAATCCTCAGTGTCTATTGTTCACATATTTATTCCACTATACCCAATATTTAACTCCCACTTATAAGTGAGAACATACAGTATTTGTTTTTCTGCTTCTGTTTTAATTTGCTTAGGATAATGACCTCCAGTGAACCCATGTTGCTGTAGAAGACATGATTTCATGCTTTTTTATGGCTGTGTAGTATTTTATGGCATGTGTGTGTGTGTGTGTGTGTGTATATACATATATATATATATACATACATACATATCACATTTTCTTTATTTAATATTCTGTTGATGGACATCTAGGTTGATTTCATGTGTTTGCTATCATGAATAGTGCTGCAGTGAACATGTGACTGGATGTCTTTTTGGTAGAATAATTTGTTGTCTTTTGGATATTTACCCAGTAATTGGATGTCTGAGCTTAACAGTAGTTCTAAGTTCTTTGAGAAATCTCCAAACTGCTTTCCACAGTGGCTGAACTCATTTATGTCCCCTTCAACAGTATGTAAGTGTTTTCTTTCTCTACAATCTCACCAAAATCTGCTATTTTTTCTTTTAAATGATAATCATTCTGATTGACGTGAGATGGTATCTCATTTTTGATTTGCATTTCTCTGATGATTAGTGATGTTGTGCATTTTCTCATATGTTTGTTGACTGCTTCCATATCTTCTTTAGAGAAGAGCTTGTGCATGTCCTTGGCCCATTTTTTTTTTCATTTTTCTTCTTTTATTTCTTTAAAAATATTATTCTTTACAGTAAAAATTAGAACAGAATTTTAGACCTTTTAATGCATGTACATGCAATGCACACATGCACAACACAC
>NW_016810859.1:55427-61931 GCF_001698545.2 Rhinopithecus bieti
TAATCCTTTGGGTATATACCCAGTAGTGGGATGGCTGGGTCATATGGTACATCTAGTTCTAGATCCTTGAGGAATCGCCATACTGTTTTCCATAATGGTTGAACTAGTTTACAATCCCACCAACAGTGTAAAAGTGTTCCTATTTCTCCACATCCTCTCCAGCACCTGTTGTTTCCTGACTTTTTAATGATTGCCATTCTAACTGATGTGAGATGGTATCTCATTGTGGTTTTGATTTGCATTTCTCTGATGCTCGGCCCATTTTTTAATGTTTATTTTTCTTGTTGAATTGTTTAAATTTCTTATAGATTCTGGATATTAGACCTTGTCAGATGCATAATTTACAAATATTTTCTCCCATTCTGTAGGTTCTGTTTACTCTGTTGATGTTTTTATTTGCTGTGCAGAAACTCTTTATTTAGGTCCCAGCTGTCAGTTTTCGTCTTTGTTGCAATTGCTCATGCGGATTTAATCATAAATTTCTTTGCCTATGTCATCGTCCATAAAAGCATTGTCTAGGTTTTCCTTTATGGTTTTTTAGTTTGCAGTCTTACTCTTAACTCTTTAATCAATCTCGAGTTAATTTTTATACATACACAATGAGAGACAGGGATCCAGTTTCATTCATCTGTATATGTTAGCCAGTTTTACAATAAAAAAAAAAATTCTTGATCTTATGTTTGTTTTCTACGTTCCTAGAATTTCAGCCATCAACTGGTTAGGTCAGAAGATATATAGATTTTTATTAAAGTCAATAGAATTATTCAAAGAGCTGCGTTCATCTTCAGAAATTTCAGGTGTTGCAGCGATATAAAAGTTGAGTACTGTCAAAGTGCTGTGGAGCATCCCAGGACTGAGCTTTGATATTATTTTGTTATCATTTTGATGCCCAGCACATAGAGATTGAGAATCTTGACATTATCTTCTCCTTTTCCTCTCTATCCTGTTTTCAATAAGACAGGGAAAAAAAAACAGGTCTCTAGTAGCCTGATGGCACTTTGTTTATTTCATATTTGAGTCTGATTTCTCAAACTCTTCAAACTGTTTTATGGCTCCATTACAGTAGAATTCTAGCAGACAGCATTATTATGTTGTAGGGCCAGGTCACCATATGCTACCAGTGAGATTTTCTCTCTCTCTCTCTCTCTCTCTCTCTCTCTCTCTCGTGTGTGTGTATGTGTGTGTGACAGAGCACTTATATAACAGGGCTAAGTATCTAGCATGAAAAGAGTCCAGCTGTAGGCTACACTTCACAGGGAGAAGTCCATAGACACGAGTCCTTGCATCTCTTTGGGATGCTGGGTTTTCTATCTGACAAGCACAAACCACCGCTACTGTTCTGCCATGCTGTGGGCTTCACTTTGTAAAAACAGGTGTAGACAGGTCATTAAGGCTATAAACTCCTATCTGGGATAAAGCTTGGAGGAGGCAGGTAGGAAAGGTAGCTATTGAAGTCTAGAGTTAATTCATAGACATTTATGTAAAAATGTAATCAAATGATAAAGGTGGAATAGACATTGATCCTCAAAGAGCTCCACTGAAAGTCATTTCTGTGGAAAGGGCACTCATTTGGAGGAACCACCTCTGCTGCAGCCTCAGGAGTAATTACATAGCAATAAGTAGATGCTTTCTCAGCTATTTCCACAGTTTTCTAAGATATTTTAAAAGCAGTTTGTAAAATGTCCTAGGGTAATTTCACAAATGACTACATTTATTGATGTTTACCTACAGTTATAATCAAAATTGGGCCTTCATTTTCTTTCCAAGTTAAGTAATAAAGTTCCATGTAATACTGTGAACTTTCTCTCTCAGAGTTAAGAACTCATTATTTTCATTCCTTCGAATGAGGAATAATGTCCCAAAGATAACAGGCACTGCTGCACACTACCCGTTGAAAGAATGAATAAGGCACTGGTATTAAGGAGGGCCTTACTAAAGCTTTTTGGGAGACAGTATTTGATCAGTCTTATTATACACTAAGAAGATTTAACCTTGGTTATAAAAATAAAACAAAAAATATGCAGAACTAGCCAAACACTTACTTATATTGACTACGAAATGATCAGTTTGATTAAATACTTCATTTGTCATCTTCTGTATTAGTATTGTGTTGAGACAATTTAAATCAATTTAAATTTAAATTTAAATTATGACCACTAGCTATTGGATTAAAACAAAATCACAGTACTTTTAAAGTTTACTAGACATTTGGAAATACGCTATTCTCTGATGTCTAATAATAAAAATACATACACTGTTACTCATCCCCAAATCCCCAAATATTTTTCACGAAGACCAGGATGATGTTTTTGATGTATGTGTTTCAGTGTTTATAGAGTATGTGCAGTTTGTGGTTCATCCTTAGGGACACTGGCTAGTGGTTAGCCACAAAAATCAGAACGTTCTGACCCACTGAGTTAGTGAGGACAGCAGATCAGAGCTAATTTTAGTATCCTGACTACATTTTAAAGACAAACTTTATTTTACATTTCTTAGTTTATTCAGTGTATTCAAGTGTTCTCATTCATTTTATGCCACACTCTGCCCTTGTGGAATTGAGATATTAGCATGATTTCCCTAGGAATTTTGGAATCAGAATTACTACAGAGTATCATGAACTAAGAAAAAGTTTGACAGAGTAGAAATACTTCTGAAAAGAGAAAAAATAGAGTAGATGGGGGAGGTGGTTGAATTTCTCAATGAGTACCTGCCTTCTAGGATGCTCCCAGAAGTATGAGGTCACTTTATTTATTTGATCAAATGAGCTTTGAGATTATATCTAGCTGAGCCATAAGATAAGCCTGGCATTAAGCAAGGCCTTGAGTATTAAGCATATACCTAGACACACAAATCTACTTATTCAGAAATGATTAAGTGCCAGAGTGACAATTCAAACACAAGTTTTTCACATTACAAAGATCCTGCTCTGAACCATTGCTTTATAACATGGGATATATTTGGGAAACAAATATATATAAGGATACACATGTTTTCTGGGTCATCTTTTAATTGTGAGACATTTTTGTAGAAATGTTAAAATTGTGGAAAAGGTAGAGTTGGGTTGAATTCTTGAAGTTTCCTATGCAGCAAGGCAATACTCAAGCTTTTACATGAAAAATAAAACATAAGTCTGATGAGCGGGCAAAGGATATTCATTCCTTCTGCTCATTACTGGTAGTAATGAGTATTTGACTATTTAATTTCACATGCAATAATAAAATATAGAAGATAATGTTTTCACATTTATTTCCATGCACCAGTCAAGATCTAGACAAATTCACAAATAAGAGATAACTGAACAGTGCTTTAGGAGATTTTTTCAGAGAAAGATCAATACCAATTTAGAACGAGTAATGTATCCATAGAAACAGCATCAAATACAAAACTGTATTCTGCACCCTGACATTCTAGGTCTGTTTCTGATATTGACTTATATTTTGAAAATCACTTAATCTTTTAGTCCCTGTTCCAACATTTATGAAATGAGGAGTGATTCTCTGCTTTATAAATACCCTGGGTGCAGCAATGCACTTCTCCGACTATGGAGGAAAACAAATCTGCTTTGTTTTACTTTGCTGATTCACCAGGGGCAGTAGCTATTTACCTAGCAAGACAAAGAAAACTATAGCAGTGGGGCTACCACTTACACAAGATCTCAGAGAGATTCTTCAACCACCTGGAGATCAGAGCTTGGAATAATAGCATACTGAGAGCCATTAAAGAAGAAGGATTATCACACAATAGTCAAGAATAAAATGCCCAGATGAAGAACACCTGCTTCCTCAAACTACTTTGCAATTATGAAAACTGTGTGACATAATTTTGGTGAACAAGCAAAGCTGAGGTCTCCAGGAAAGGTTTTGGCTTTACTTCCATTTTCTCCCTATCTTGATTGTGGACATGATGTGTGGAGTGTAAGAGCCATGTTGTCACCATGGAGCAGAATGCTTATGAATAAAAACCAAAGGAAGATAGAAAGAGGCTGACTTGATCTTTGATGGTGTCACTGAGCCACCAAACCAGCATGGGATCACACTCCCCTGGACATTTTTTGCATGAGGAATGAGGCAAATATGTCATTATCTACATCATCATTAGTTAGTTAGGATTTCTGTTATGTGTAACTGAACTTTAACTTGTATATATTAGGAGACACCTCTTCATAGCCTCTGTTGTTTCTGCACATCTTGCAAGCAGAAGCATTGACTCTTTTGTTCTGGACTGTCTTTTCAAAGATGCTTGTACTGTAGCAAATAACTATAAGATAAACATACTGTCTTCACTCCCAGAGCAAAGGGCAGTTTGCTTACACCACAGTATAATAAAGATAATGCTTCCTTCGGGTATGCTTATTGTCCATTATAAAAAGTTCAGATTTTCTAAGCTTGGAGTTCCTCTCCTATAAGAAACCCCACTGTATTTGTAGCTGTTACCTGGCCCTATTTATATTATTCTGAAGGAATTGGAGTTAGAGGAACTGTTGAAAATGCTAATAACCATGACTACTACTATTGGTTTGAGTAAAAAGTACTTTGTTTCAGACACAGGGGTCTCAAGTCTTCTGCCTGCATCCATGAAAGTGTGGCGTCAGTTTGTAGGTAAGGTTAAACTTCAGACTCTGAACAGTCCTTAATAAATTGATTTTGAACAAAGCTGTCAAAGTCAGTATACACACAAACTCCATAAAGACTTCCACTCCCAACACGTGAACTAAAATGCCAACTCAATGGCTATTATGTATTAGATTACAGAAAACAAAGAAATTTGATTTAGCTTCATGTTTGTAAAACCTAGCAGTGAAAATACATGTACATATAATTTTAATTGGCCACATTTTCAGCAAAGCAGAGTAGAACTGGAACGTGTAAGAGATGTTGATAGAAAAATTACCAACTACTTTTTAGAGTCAGTGAAAAGAACAATAGTATTAACTCTGCATAAAATTAGATCTACATTAATAAGTTTGAGATGCATCACAATTCAGTGAATCAGAGAGAATAATATATATGAAAGAATAAATAGGTGTTGTAAAAAAACCAAATAACTGATGTTCCAGGAGTGAACAGAAAGAGTATTCAAATACACTGATGATAATAATGATGATAATAATAATAATGCATTACCGAAATGGGAGAAGACCTGAATTTGAATATCAAAATAATCCATAAATTATAATCCATAAAATAATCCATAAATTATAAGAAAAAATAAAGGAAGAGGAGACATTAGATATTACTTCAGGAAATTCCTGGGATTAAAAAATGAAAAACAAATGTTATAAGAATTGAGAAAGACAAAAATATATTTTCACATTGGAGAAAAAAATCAGACTACATACTGTATGATTCCAATTATATGACATTTGGACAGGACAAACTGTGGCAATAGTAAAAAAAAAAAAAAAAAAATGTCAGTGGTTGCCAGAGATTAGAGGGGAGGCAAGGATGAACAGGCAGAACACAGACAATTTTTAGGGCAGTGAACATACTCTGTATTTTACTGTAACAGTGAATACATGTCATTAAACATTTGTCAAAACTCATAGAATGTGCAACACTAACAGTATATCTTAATGACGACTGTGAACTTTGGGTTATAATGATGTGTCAACATAGGATCATGGATTGTAATGAATACTATTCTGGTGCAGAATGTTGATTTTGGGGGAGGCTGGCACGGATGGGGATAGGAGATTTACATGGTAAATCTCTGTACTTTACTCTCACTTTTGCTGTGAACTTATGACATAAAAAAATCATGTTTTCTCTTTTTTCTTTTTTTTATTTTAAATTCTAGGGTACATGTGCACAACGTGCAGGTTTGTTACATAAGTATACATGTGCCGTGTTGGTGTACTGCACCCATTAACTCATCATTTACATTTGGCATATCTCCTAATGCTATCCCTCCCCTCTACCCACAGTATGACCTGGCATGTGATGTTCCCCTTCCTGTGTCCAAGTGATCTCATTGTTCATTTACCACCTATGAGTGAGAACATGCAGTATTTGGTTTTCTGTTCTTGCAATAGTTTGCTGAAAATGATGGTTTCCAGCTGCATCCATGCTCCCACAAAGGACATGAACTCCTCCTTTTTTATGGCTCCATAGTGTTCCATGGTGTATATGTGCCACATTTTCTTAATCCAGTCTGTCACTGATGGACATTTGGGTTGATTCCAAGTCTTTGCTATTGTGAATAGTGCCACAATAAACATACATGTGCATGTGTCTTTATAGCAGTATGACTTATAATCCTTTGGGTATATCCCCAGTAATGGGATGGCTGGGTCAAATGGTATTTCTAGTTCTAGATCCTTGAGGAATCGCCACACTGTTTATCACAATGGTTGAAATAGTTTACAGTCCCACCAACAGTGTAAAAGTGTTCCTATTTCTCCACATCCTCTCCAACACCTGTTGTTTCCTGACTTCTTAATGATTGCCATTCTAACTGGTGTGAGATGGTATCTCATTGTGGTTTTGATTTGCATTTCTCTGATGG
>NW_016810859.1:65498-66942 GCF_001698545.2 Rhinopithecus bieti
AACTTAGTTTGGCTGGATATGAAATTCTGGGTTGAAAATTCTTTTCTTTAAGAATGTTGAATATTGGCCCCCACTCTCTTCTGGCTTGTAGAGTTTCTGCTGAGAGATCTGCTGTTAGTCTGATGACCTTCCCTTTGTGGCTAACCCGACCTTTCTCTCTGTCTGTCCTTAACATTTTTTCCTTCAATTCAACTTTGGTGCATCTGACAATTATGTGTCTTGGAGTTGCTCTTCTGGAGGAGTATCTTGTGGTATTCTCTGTATTTCCTGAATTTGAATGTCGGCCTGCCTCACTAGTTCTCCTGGATGATATCCTGCAGAGTGTTTTCCAACTTGGTTCCATTTTCCCCATTACTTTCAGGCACACCAATCAGACGTAGACTTGATCTTTTCACATAATCCCATATAACTTGGAGGCTTTGTTCATTTCTTTTTACTCTTTTTTCTCTACACTTCTCTTCTCACTTCATTTCATTCGTTTGATCTTCAATCGCTAATACTCTTTCTTCCAGTTGATCAAGTCGGTTTCTGAAGCTTGTGCATTTGTCACATAGTTCTCGTGTTATGGTTTTCATCTCTGGCAGTTCTTTTAAGAACTTCTCTACATTGGTTATTCTAGTTAGCCATTTGCCACATGTTTTTTCAAGGTTTTTAGCTTCTTTGTGCTGGTTATGTAGTTATTCCTTTAGCTCTGAGAAGTTTGATTGACCAAAGCCTTCTTCTTTCACCTCGTCAAAGTCATCCTCCAACTAGCTTTGTTCCGTTGCTGGTGATGAGCTGTGTTCCTTTGGAGGGGGAGATGTGCTCTGATTGTTTGAATTTCCAGCTCTTCTGCACTGCTTTTTCCCCATCTTTATGGTTTTATCTGCCTTTGTTCTTTGATGATAGTGACGTACTGATGGGGTTTTGGTGTGAGTGTCCTTTCTGTTTGTTAGTTTTCCTCCTAACAGTCAGGAGCCTCAGCTGCAGGTCTGTTGGAGTTTGCTTGAGGTCCACCCCAGACCCTGTTTGCCTGGTTATCAGCAGCGGAGGCTGCAGAAGATAGAATATTGCTGAACAGTGAATGTTGCTATCTGATTCTTGCTCTGGAAGCTTCGTCTCAGGGGTGTACCCAGCCGTGTGAGGTGTGGGGTGTTGTTCTGCACCTAGTGGGGGATGTCTCTCAGTTAGGCTACTCAGGGGTAAGGGACCCACTTGAGCAGGCAGTTTGTCCATTCTCAGATCTCAAACTCTGTGCTGGGAGATCCACTGCTCTCTTCAAAGCTGTCAAACAAGGACATTTACCTCTGCCGAGGTTTCTGCTGCTTCTTTTTAGCTATGCCCTGTCCCCAGAGGAGGTGGAGTCTACAGAGGCAGGCAGGCCTCCTTGAGCTGCGGTGGGCTCCACCCAATTCGAGCTTCCTGGGCTTTGTTTACCTACTTAAGCCTCAGCAGTGGCGGGCGC
>NW_016810859.1:68038-86606 GCF_001698545.2 Rhinopithecus bieti
ATAACACTTCTGGAAAATTTAGAACGTGTTTTATTTTCAAAGTTGACTAGAGACATCTAAATTCATAACTTTATATTTAAACCTTTCCACTCCTCAATCATAAAACTAAAATGTATTTCACTGATATATTTTAAAAGCCATTGAAACTACTACCTCATCTAGCAAACAGCAAGTATTCAATAAATATTGGATGAATGAATTATTTCTTAAGGAAAAGACTTGGACAAACTCATAGGTTATTATTCATGTCTTGCCATTAATTAAATAAATGGACATGACAGGAATACACTCTCATCCTGTTTTTGTATCTGTAAAATGACATCTTTGGTCAAGGTCACTGATAGTAAATAGGTTTTCATGTGTTCAATAATTCTGATTGAGAATAGCTCTCATGGTACTAACTGTATGATAATTTTGATGCTGTGTTCAGGCTCAGCTAGGAAAAGCATCATTTTAGTTAATGACGTGTGTCTTGTACAAAGGATAGGAAGAGGTCACATACAGAATACACATTTTCCCATACCCTTTGGGAATGTGGAGAAGACATTTCTGTTCTTTTCATGTGTGGGCCAGTTGTTCTGTTTCAAAAGTATAGCTTAAACCCCTATAATTTTGATTGTTGATAACTTTGGGGGGGTCCTCTTGTTCTTATTTTCTCTAGTTCATACTTTCCAATGCAACACCCTGCATATGCCATTTCACCAAAGTGCCCAAATCAATAGCTGTCACCTGTCTTATGGGGAAGCTCAAGAAAACACACACAAGAAAAAGCAGCCTAAGGGTAACTGGAAGGAAATAGACAGTTGGGATACTTTCTTTATTTCATTCATGGATTCTCAAAAATTTCCACCCACAGCATGATAAAATAATAATAATAATAATAATTAAAAGCTTCAGGACCAAGCCTCAGTGTTTGCTACACATTCCTCAGCTACGCAGAGAAATAGCATCTGATTATTTTCAAGTTAGATATATTCAAGTTCAGTAGGTATTTAATTATAAGTTAACGACTACCATGCTTATGACTTCACAAACCAGTTTTTTTCTAGTTATTTTCAATAAAGCTCAATAAGAAATAGGAAGTTTGAAAGCTAATTCCTCATAGTATCTTAGACTTGATGGAAATCTAAAAAGCATTATTTAATCAATGCCCCATCCTCATCCCCATGAGGTCATTCACAATGTTATTTTCCTAACTGCTGTATTTTTCAGCGCCTAGCTCAGTGCTAGGCATGCATTAGGTGCTCAGAGGAAGAACAAATATGACTGTTGCTTGAATGAATGGACCATCAGGCCTTCCAGTCATCTGCCATTGTACTTATCTATGAAGAACACACTTAGGTTGGAAAGAAAGAGGAGAGGGTGCTGTGGCAACTGCTGAAATACTCAGCTACTGTAATTTAATAAAATTAAATAAAATTTAAATAACATTTATTAATAAAATTTAATAAAATTCTACTGTATGAATTAAAAGCCGACTCCTCCTTCAAAGTTCAACTACAATAATACCTTCTTTTTAAGCCTTCTTTAATAAATCTAAATGATCATTTCTCTATGTTCCTGTAATGGGTTTCTTTCTTCGTCTTCTACTTCATCATGGGTATTCTATATTATAGGCAGTTGATTACAAACTCCTACTTCTAAATTTTAAATTAATTGAGGGCAAGGATTGGGTCTTATTCCTTTTCTTTAATCTTAGAAAATAATGAGAAAAGGTTGATTGTTAATTAACGGAGAGACTCAAAAGGCAGCCATGGTTCAATTAGGAGTAGCTTAAATTGGTCAGAGGGAAACAAGTCAGGGAAGACCATGGAGACTAAAGTAGGCAGCTGTAGCACCCAAACCACTCTCTCCACCCAAGAGGCTGTTGAGGCAATTTCTTCATTCAAATTGGAGTATCAAATGAGAGTCAACAGAGTATGTATATTTTCTCAGAAAAACTTTCACTTTAGGAAATAAGACATGGATTATTCCTATTACAACTGATCCAACAATAAAAAAATATTTTTGAACTTTAAAAGTGTGTAGCAATGCTTACAATTATAAACAAATACTGATTCAAAGTGTAAATGCAGTGACAATTGTGATTAAATATTAAAGATAGGATGGACCCTGAAGATCATCCAAGTCAATCCAGTGATTTTCTAAGCAGAAAACAAAACTATCCAGAAAGGTTTAGAGATTGGCCTGAAAACAGAAGTAAACAGCACTCAGTCTACAAGGGACTGACCTAAGTTCATCCAGGAAGTTTTGAAAGTTAAAGGCACTTACTTAGAAATAACAGACACATTTATTTATTGTTCTAAGATGAGAAATTATACTTCAAAAATATCTAAATCATTTTAATATACTATTACAAAATCTCAGGAGATTAAAATACGTTTATTTTGAAGAGATCTTTGCAGCTCGAAAATGACAACAAAAGCTTTACTTCAGACAAAGAGAAGGATCATAACTCCTAGAGAGCTAATGAGAACATACCGGTTTCTGTGGAACACTGAGGACCCTCTAGTGTTGGTGGGTACTTAACTGATACTAAAACGTACTTCAGGGTTTAATCTTTAATCTTTAATCTTTTCTTGCTTTCCTTTCCTTCATTTATCTCACAATAGCATAAACATGTGCTGAAATACATATTTTCAATCTCTGTTATGTAAACAAACATTTTTAAAATTACACATTCTTAAGCAGAGGAAAGAATCGTCTGGCTTTTTTCTTTAAAACTCCTAAAATTAAGGTTCTTTTAATTTGCATATAACATATGTCTGAATTTTTTCTTACTGTGTGTCAGAATATTTGTAAAAAGAGAAGTTCTTCAAAAGTAGAACAGCTATAATGTTAATTTTAGCTTGATTGTGATTTCTGTCAACTCTGATCTTCATTTTTTTTTTTTCTATATAAGGACCCTGTGAAAATTTACCTAAGAGTAGAGGAGTCTAGGAGTCCCAAGCAAGCACTTTATAGAGATGACTTAGTATTGAACTTGAGAGACATGGATGGACTTTTTCCTTTGTAACTGGTTCTTGCTTTGAAGTTGCTTAATAATACGACTCAGATTTTAACCCTCTGGATTCCATCTGAAGGGCTTTATGATTAGAGAAATGGGAATGGCCTCAGTTAAGACTTCTTCAATTACACCATGCTCCTTAGATTTCACTTTATTCTCACAGTTTTCTACAACTTTTCTTAAGTACTGAACATTCCTACCCCCGGGGGTTTTGTCATCATTTAAATCCTTTCTACTTCCAGGATATATCATGGGAAAATTGCACCACAGTGGATCTATTTTTTCACACTTTAAGCTGAAAGATGGTTTGAATAATTTTCCCTAGTTGATTCATAACTGCTAGTTAAATATTTCCCTAGCCTAAATTATGTAAAACTCAGATTATCTTCAACCCTAAATATGTTTTATTGCAGGTTTGTATTTCCTATTGGCACTCATTGCTCATGCGATCATTGCTTTCCCTGCCAAAGTTGTGCATTTGAATCATGGTCATAATGTATAGTTATTTACAGAGAAAATGAAGATAAAGTAGGAGAGTCTAATTGTCTGAAAAGAGAAGCCAATAATTGGGCTGTAGAAAAACTAGAATTGTTTATAGAGGAACTTTAGCTTGAATAAGAACTCACAAGTTATTTATCTGAGGTTTTACTTATTCTTCTTTTATTAAAAAATAGCAATAGCACACCTTTGAACACTAACTCTCTCTAGCTGTACACTATTTTAATAATTTACTTCACACAGCTCTAGTGTTGTAGAGAACTCAGAACTGTGTAGTTACCATTGAATTATATTTTTAATTATATAATTATACAGTTTGTTATAAAACAAATGCCTCAGACTGAAGGCTTCTTCATAAGTAAAAAGAACAGAAATTTTTCCTTCAAAGTTCATTCTGCAGGGATTTATATAGATTCTCCCTTTTCTTTTTCTTACAATTTCCTTCCTGGCTCACTTATTATAACCCACACAGGCATATGTAGCAAAGTGCACAATTATTTATAGCAGTTCGAATCAAATTTAACATAAAGGTTATAAGGTGTTTTGATATCAGAAAATACTTAAATTACATTGTTTCATTCATATAGAGATGAGGCATTTCAGTAATAGAGAGGTTGGATAAGTTGTTGAAAGTCAGTTATAGCATCACACGCTACTCAATTGGCTTGGCTCAGTTTGAAAATGTAAGCACTTTCCATGTCTTATAATCTGGAGTCACTCTCCTTTATTATCAGTTCTCCCAACTTCCCCACCAGATCTAAGTTTATGTATCATTATATAGATAAATATTTTTATTCTATAAATAAATAATATTAAACTTCAGTGACATGCTAGACACTCTTCCAGGTTCTGAGGATTCAAAGGTGAGCAAAAGAGATCTGATACAACCAAGAACTGCAGTCTGGTGTGGACAATCAAATAATCTCATGAAAGAATAATTCATGGTTGTGATAAGTATTGGGGGGGAAAATATGGATGCTTTCTGTGCTGGGGATATGATAACTGAAATATGAAAAATAATAAACAGGAGTGGGAAGGTGAAGGAAAGTAATATTAAGCAGATGGAACATAATATTCTCTCTCCAGAGATAGGAGAGAGCGTGAGTTATCCAAACAGTGGGACAAAGGCAGAGTTGTCAGAAGCAGAGAGAAGACAAGAAAGTAGAATGCATTGAAGCTGAAGACAGAGGCAGAGACCAGCACATCCAAGTCTCTGATGGCAGTATTGGAGATTTTCAACTTTATTCCTGAAGCATCCTAAGAGTAATGGGAAGCTTCTGAAGAGATACAATAAGGAAAATAACAAATTGGAATTTCACCTAAAAAGTATTATCTAGCAAACACATGGAATCAACCTAAATGCCCATTAGTGACAGACTGGATGAAGAAACTTAGTACTATACACCATGGAATACTATGCAGCCACACAAAAGAATGAGATCATGTCTTTTCCAGGAACATGGATGGAGCTGGAGGCTGTTATCCTTAGCAAACTAATGCAGAACAGAAAATCAGATACCACGTGTTCTCACTTGTAAGTTGGAGCAAAACAACAAGAAATTATGAATACAAAGAAGGAAACAAAAGACACTGGGTTCCGCTTAATGGGGAAGAGTGGGAGGAGGGAGAGAAGCAGAAAAGATAACTATTGGGTACTGGGCTTAATGATCGGGTGATGAAATAATCTGTACAACAAAATCCTGTGACACATGTTCACCACCTTCACATAAACCCCCACACCTAAAATAAAAGTAAAAAAAAAAAAAAGAAGATTATACCATACATATAAAGGAAAATGAATTGGAGAGAATAAAAATGAAATCTGAGAAACTAGTTACACACATCTATTACAAAAGTCAAAAGACATGGTGGGAGGGTGGACCAGGATGAGAGTAGTAGAGAGGCAAGACATTGACTTGAGCCACTGATATTTGGGTATTAAAACTGAATAGAGTTCAGGACAGTTGAACATTTTTCATGACTTCATTTCCAGAGAAAGTCTTTTTTTTTTCCCCCCCGAGGTTCAGAATATCTCTTTATAGCCACTAAATCCAGATTTATATGGTCTTCCCAGATGCATGAACTCTGCCTTTTTGTATGCTTATCTTTTGAGTTACCTTCTCAATCAGGTTTTATCCCTGTTTTTACTTTTAAATAATCACATTATTTCTAAAACCTTCCAGCTTATATGTTTATGGTGAAACAGACACTATTAAACACTGAGCTTAGAAGCAGAAACAGATCCAACCACTTAAGATGATAATTGGTACTGTGTTCTCGTCAGTCTGAAACATGCTTATCTCTTTTGCCTAATACTTTTTCATCTGGGAAACCATTCTAAAGAAAATCCTAAGTTACACAAAGCTTTTATGGACAAAATGTTTACCAAAGCATTTTTCCTTCATAGCAAAATTTATAAATTACCCTAAATGTTCAACAATAGGGTAAAGGTTCAGTAAATTATGATATAGTTATTGTCATTATACTTTTCTACAATTTCTTTTTTACAATAAATATGCCTTTTAAAAAATAATTAGAAATGTAATTGTTACTCAATTTCTCAGCAACTCTGTTCTTATTTTTTTCAGTTTAAAAACCTGTGTTAATGCTTTTTCTTTAGTCTGAGTTATCTCATGGATTGGATGGAGCATAAAGGGAGGTGAAGGCTTCAGTAAGATAACCTTGGTGAGAATATTTCATAAACTATACAACAGTAAGCATGAATAATTGAGTATTTCAATTTGTTGGCCCTGGCCATGTCTGCTGCAAAGTCTGACATTGGCAGTGAACATATGTTAGGCATTTCTGCAGATGTACACCCACTTAACAGATTTTATGGAAAGGCCAAGTAAAGGACACTTTGGGAGTAATAACTGACTCCCAATTTTGAAAGGATCCCCTTCTTAAAACTTATCGCTACCAGAGGCAGATATTAGTTAGAAACAATACACTCAAGGAGGAAGAGAGTTGAATACATGGGCTAGCTGGAGTCAGCAAGGATGAGTGAGGGGAGCAGCAAGAGGGGCAGGGGCACAATATTTTGCATAGGGCATAATACATCTCTCCCATATGGTATTCTCCCTACTGAAGATTTTTATAGAACTCTATGGGGAAGATGAGGTGTATAAAGTGTGTTAAATAAGTAAATGGAACATCTGCTGTTTCTGTAAGATAAGACATGCCCAGGCTCACTGCTTTAATGCCCCCAAACTGACTGTTAGAGCACAGGAGAAGGGATGGCCAAGCTATTAATAATAAAGTGATAAGCAACATCATCAGAGAATCTGGTAAGTACAAGATGAATTCAGCAGAACTAGGAAAGATGGGCCTAAAGTAAAAGAAACTGGCAATCAGATTTTCCAGGCAGGTGTGATACACAGCTTTACTTCTGGGACCCAGAAGAAAAAGGATTTTTCTCCTTTCATTGTGGGTTTATGGTATCCTTGGAAGGAGAAACCTGGGGAAATGAGTTACACAAAGCCATTCCATCACCCTAACTCATTCTTAATTTATAATACTTTGTCCACCTACTAGAGACCCTCAGGTCAGTAACAAAGGAGTTCAACAGGGAAAAAGCTTGGCTGTATTTGTTTGTTTTTCCTTTTAGCACCTGCTCTAATTTGCAACTATATCATCATTTGTCTGTTTAATGTCTGAATCCTTCTTGGACTGTAAGTTCCATGGAATCGGGCATCTTTTTTTGTTTATTACTCTGCACCTTGTAGCCAGCAGAGTGGCTCTATATTAATTGAATAAGTGGATAAGTTAGTAATATGTGATAAAGCAAGGGAATATTGGCTGGGGAGACAGGGAGGGAAAAGGTGGAGTCTCACCCTGAAGGCCATTAAATGTAGGTCCTGGCAGTGCTCTGCTGCTAAGGCAAGTTAAAAAGTCCAGGCAGAAGAGAGCCAGGACCATCACTGCTCCTGAGAGGATGTGCAGGGGAACTGCCCTTTATAAAACCATCAGATCTTGTGAGACTTATTCACTATCACGGGAACAGCATGGGAAAACCCACCCCCATGATTTGATTACATACCGCTGGGTCCCTCCCACATTACCAGGAATGTGAGGATAGGAGAGAGCTGTCTCGAGCCATGCCCATGTGTACATTAGTAGACAATGGTTGCAGGAAGCTGGCCTGTTTAAAAGGTAAAGAAGATTCGGATACAGATTAAGAGGAGAGAGAAGCAACCAGAAACCTATTCTTGGTAGGGTCAGTTGGAATGTAGTTTTAAGTAAAGAAAAAGCCCTGTTGAGCACATATATTCTATACTCTAAAGTATTTAGTAAAGAAATCTTTTAATTCCTACCATAGAGGGAATGCCTCTGCCTTACATTACCAGATTAAAAAATAGTAGAAATGAAGTTGTATGAAAACTTATTTCAAATTTGTACACCAAAGATTAAATGATATATAAATACAAAATTAATGAAAGCAGATTTTTATGTGTATATGTGTGTATGTGTGTGTGTGTATGAATACTGTGGGTTATAAATGAATAATGTTGAAAAATAGTAATTCTTCATATGTATTTTCACCCTCACTCACCACAGCTGTATTAGTCAAGGTTCTCCAAGAAACCAGAACCAATAGAATATATGCATATATAGATGTATATAGGTATATATGTGTGTGTACATATATATATATATATTTAAAGAATACATAAATACAATGTTTTATATCTGAGATAATATGGATAGACTGAAAATTGGGTCATTAAAATTTTCTGAGTATTAAATAACACATGTTTGTTATAAAAATTGATATATAATATAATATTTTATATTAATATTACTATAATAATTAAATTATATATAAAATTATTAGTTACTATATTATACTAATTATAATAGTATTTACAATGTATATTAGTTATATATTATTATAATTAATATATACATAATAATATTTCTACAGTATTATTATATAATATATATAATATATATATTGGAGTTATATATAATTATATATATATAATAATCATATAGTAAATATAATTATATATATTCATATATATATATAATGATATATTTATAATAGTAATATAGTTATATATATTATATATATTATATAATTATATAATAATATATATATAATATATTATATATTTATATAATATATATAATATATATTAATATATTATATATTATATATTATATATAATATAAGAACTTGGCTTATGTGGCCATGGAGGCTGAGAATTCCCAAGATTGGCAGTCAGCAAACTGGAGAACCAGGAAAGCTGATGGTGTAAGTTCTAGGCTGAGTGTGTGTGTGAAGGCAGAAGACCCATGTCCCAGTTTAAATACAGCCAATTGCAAATGCTCTCTTCCTTTGCCTTTTTGCTATGTTCAGCCCTTCAAAAAATTGGATGAGGCCTATCCACATGGAGAGGGCCATCTGCTTTACTCAGTCTGCAATTCAAACGTTAATCTCATCCAGAAACACCTTCACACTCACACTCAGAATAATGTTTAACCAAAGAGCTGAGCATCCCATGGCGCAGTCAAGTTGACATATACAATTAGCCATCATTACATCTTTACCCACAGGAACATAAAGGAAATGACTAATATTCTAATTCTAACTTTCTTACAACATAATTTTGTGGTATTGAAATGAATAATTAGACTCTTTATTATTAGTGCACCAGGATGCACTAAAATATCTGTATGCTGCTTCTAACAGCTAAGTAAAATGCAACAATCTAGCCAAGTAACATTTTATAGTTGTGATATCCACAAGAGGTGGTATTTCATGATTCAACCAGGATGCCAAGAAGTGAGAGAGGTTTAAATTTATAAAGGATTGCAAGAGATTACATTTAATATTGGTTAGACTATTTAGCAATATAAACTAGAAGTTTATAATATCCAGATTGGGAGTACTTGTATATTAATAATCAGTGTACCCCCCCAAATACTGATTTCCTTTACTGTAAAGGCAAGCCATTTTTTAAATGGGGATTTTATAACTTAGTTACATTTAAATATATATATTCACATTCAAACGGTGCCTTTGGAGAAAATGCATCCCATTAATGCTGCTGTTCAAGGGCAGCTCACAAACTATGCAAGAAAATATTTCTAGCTATTAGCAATTTTCTCCCATTTCTGATGCTAACGGATTTTTAAAATGCAATTTCCTTTTTTACTTGTCTTGGCTTTAGTAACTACTTTTGGCCATTACTTGATATAGAATTCACCAACAAAGAATGATTTGCCCTCATTTAAGATATCAAAATAATGAACCAAAGCTTGGAAGGCAATCCAAGAGAAGAGTTCTAGGCTAGCACTGGGCATTGGCAGCACCAATGAATAAATGCACAGCCCCTTAACACCACCTGGATGGCAGGTAGAAGAAAAGAAGGAATGCTGGGATGAGAATCTGAAAATACTATGTCCAATTATGCTGCTGATTTCGTGACAGGATGGATGCTCGCTGCCCTATCTTTTACAGTATGCCTCCTGCTCCTGCATTCTTTGATATCTGAGTGGTGTAAGCTAAATTAACTTACGTCTACCTCCAAGAGTGTGTTCTGAAAAACTGATACCAGTAAGATCAATCCAATTTCTCTTGTCAGAGTTATTGTTTCAGAGATTGAGAGTTCACTTCTAAGCCAACAAGTTCGTCGTTTTTTTGTAAGCAGACGGAGAAGGTCTCCAGGAACTATAGGGATTTAATCAACTTGAACAATCAGCTTGTTTTACAGCCTCCTGCCTTGCAGCCTGATTTTTTCCCAAACCTTTCATGAAATACCATAAATACAGTCACTTACTCGGTTAGCACCAACTCCTAGCAACTTGCAGATGAACTTATAGATGAACCCCAGTGACCTTGCCTCGTTACCATGCTAAAGTCTCCATCGTGGGAGGAGCTATAGCTTCATTTCCATAACATGCGACCTATATGCTGGTGTGCTGACTCACTGCACCTGTGCAACTAGGATCCCTCGTCTACATGTGATGATACACCCACTTCCCTCCCCCGTCTCCGTTGCCCGGTAAAACCCTCCTGTCACAGGCCGGGCGCGGTGGCTCAAGCCTGTAATCCCAGCACTTTGGGAGGCCGAGACGGGCGGATCATGAGGTCAGGAGATTGAGACCATCCTGACTAATACGGTGAAACCCCGTCTCTACTAAAAAATACAAAAAACTAGCCGGGCGACGAGGCGGGCGCCTGTAGTCCCAGCTACTCGGGAGGCTGAGACAGGAGAATGGCGTGAACCCGGGAGGCGGAGCTTGCAGTGAGCTGAGAGCTGGCCACTGCACTCCAGCCTGGGCGGCAGAGCAAGACTCCGTCTCAAAAAAAAAAAAAAAAAAAAAAAAAACCCTCCTGTCACATACCCTCAGAGAGGCGCTGCTTTGGAGAACACTCTCAGTGCTCTCTTTACCTGTGATACATAATAAAACTCCTCTTGATCAAAACTTGCATTTTTGTGGAGGCTCTTCTGTTACTCATCAGGTAAAGGAACCCATTTGTTCGTTTGTTTTAGGAAACATTTTATTTGCCAGATTTACTCCAAAATCTGGCACATATTAAAGAGAAGGACTTTTGCTCTATACTTGGGGAAAATATCCTCTCTATTTCCCCCATTTCTGATCTGGATGAGAAATCACGTTGCCCAGATTGGGGCTGGCAGCTTTGTTGTATAAGGACAAATACAAATTAAAAAGGAGAGACTTAATTCTCTGTGCTGAATATAAGGAAATTACTTCCCTCCTTTCTTTACTTAGTGTCCTTCCTTTAGAAAACTCATTACGTTTTTTCTCTCCTTGATATGTAAATTCTTCTGAGATGTAATCATCAAGAAAGATTGCACCCCAATTTCTGTGAGAGGGTAGGAGCCTAATTTCACAAGGCACCTCACTCCAAGTTGCCAATTACCTCTTGTTATAAAGATGTGAAAGCCAATTAGCTAATACAGATGATTATCCCAATAATTAAGTGAATTTAGGATGAACAACTGTGTGTGTGGCGAATGTTACTGTCAAGTCTTCTTAGTTGAGGACTGGTTATTTTTTTCTGAGAACATGTATGTAATGGGTGTATCTGTTTGGGTACATAGAAGAGTGAGATTTCTTTCTGGTTTTGCAATTTCTTGGTGGATTGCCTTGTGATGCCCATCTCATTCTGATTTAATACTTATTCAACAGTAACATGTTCTTTTCTTTCTAATTTTATGAAGAGTTTTTCTAGGTTGAGAGATGATTTTGTTTTTAATTATATTTCCCCAACAATTATAACCATGAGAAAAGCCAACCTGAAGATGAAGCCAACATGTGGAGAAAGACAGAGCTGTGAGCATCCTCACAGAGTAATGGAGATGGAGCCTTTGCTAGAGTATTGCTGCATAGACTTCCTTCAGACTTTCAGTTATGTAAGCCAAGATATTTGCTTAAGAATGTAAGGCAGACTGAAACAGCTATATTGTTTTTCCCAATTGAAAGTGTTCTGAGCTTTTCCTGCACATTTAATCACAAATATCTTTTCCCTCATGAAATGCCTAAGAACATCTTGCAGGAGTACTGTTTTATAGAACACATTTTGGGAAACACTTTTTGAAGTCAATTATCTATTTATTCAACTTTTTTTTTTTTTTTTTTGATATGGATTCTCACTCTGTCACCCATGCTGGAGTGCAGTGGTGTGATCTCAGATCACTGTTACCTCTGCCTCCTGGGTTCAGGAGATCTTCCTGCCTCAGCCTTCCAAGTGGCTGGAATTACAAGCGTGTGCCATCATGCCCGGCTAATTGTTGTAATTTTGGTAGAGACGGGCTTTCACCATGTTGACCAGGTTGGTCTCAAATTCCAGACCTCAAATGATCCACCCGCCTCATCCTCCCAGAGTGCTGGGATTACAACACACGTGGCCACAACAATTCCTTTTTTTAATATTGAAAAGTATTTCCTTTCAGGATGTATCATTATTTGCTTAACAAATTTACTTCCTTGGTCATTATATAACTTACGTTTTCCACCAAGATAGGAAACCTACATTTAACAACCTTGGTTTGCTTCTGTTGATCAGGATAAATTCCTGAAAGAATATGCAGACTTCAGTAGCTTATGGAATATAAGTTTTTGACAGTAAAACAATTGGACTCTAGTACTAATTTTCATAATTGGAATAATAATGCTTAAGCAACATGACTCAATGGTCTAATAATGTCATTTGGAATAAATGTTGACTATAGTAACATGATCATATACATTTTACTAGAATCAGAGCATAAGTAATGAACAATGATAAAATAATATATCAAATGACCTCCTTAGCTCTCCTGCATTCAGGAAGGCTGGGTTTGCACTTTTACTGCTGATCCTTCATGTGGGTAGCACAAGCCAATTGGTTAATAATATAATCTAATTTATCCATACCTGAGAAATTGTATTTTTACACAGTTTTCTCAGAAGGAGCTAAAATAAACTGGATCAGTGTAATCAACAGAAAAAGAAAAAAAAAAAAAAAAAAAAAAAAAACAACAACAACAACAACAACATGCAGACTTATGCTTCCAGATTAAAATAAAATCAATACTTATGCCCATGTCTTTGTGAAATAACGCTTCAGTGATTTTAGGGTTTGCTGTAGCTTAAAAGCAAATTTTAAATAAAGTATGTTCATAATGAGCCAATAAAACGTAAGTCACTTTTTTGTAAACAGAATTCTGTACCTTCCTTTTGGTTTTGAGAATGGACTTTGAATTAACTTATGCACATCTATAAGTTAATTATAATTTTTGTTGCACTTAACCCATCAAGATGTATACTTGAAGTTTGCGGAAAATAAAATGAAACATCTCTTCCTGCCAGATGGGAAATTTTCACACAGAGATGGTCCAGCAACTGAACTGAATGGATGTAAATATTCAATGGCCAAGAGTTTGGTGGCAATCTACAGAAACAAAGATCTCCTGGTCATGCGAACATTAGTTTTTTGTCCTCTTAATCTCTGTGGATTTGATTTTCTTAAGTATGTATTATACAAATAGTGAACTTTAATCTCTGAGGTCTTTTGTCTAATTTCCAATTTGTTCAGGAGTTCAGAGGAGAAAAATATAAATTATATCAATACATACTAGGAAATATTTATAGAGAAGATATAATCTCTGCTCAGTATTGAAGAATGTGTAAAGAATGGTCAGAGATATAAATGTATAACCCTTCAGTCAGGAATAGATGGATAGAACTAATACAAACAGGTAGAAATGCTAGTTAAGCTGGAAAACAGCGAAGAGACTGAGTTATCTTATAAAGGCTGATGGTAGGATTATGGATTATTTAATTTTTAATATTTTCTTGATTTTATAAAGTTTCAAAATGACCATGCATTATTTCCATAAGAATAAATCAACAATGACAAAAGTAGTCATTCACTGAGTGTTTATAGTTTGAGAATTTTATTTCAAATCCCATCATCTTGCAAGGCAGTGGTGGTCTCTAAACCAACACCAGCATCAACAGCATCTGAGAACTTGTTAGAAATGCAATTTTAGAAACCTACAGAATCAGACATTGCAAAGGTGGGGCCAAATAATTTGTGTTTTAACAAGGTCTCCAGGTGGCTTCGGTACAACTCAAGTTTAAGAAACATTGCTATAAAGTAAGAATCCTTTTCATTTTTCTATTTCAAATTTTATTTTAGATAATCAAAGGGTACATGTACAGGTTTCTTACCTGGGCGTATTGTGTGATGCTAAGGTTTGTGGTACAAATGATCCCATCACCCGAGTACTGATAATAGTTTCCAATAGTTTTTCAACACTTGCCTCCCTCCCTCACTGCCTTCTCCAGGAGTTCCTAGTGTCTACTGTTGCTATTGTTATGTCCATGAATACCTGATGTTTAACTCCCACTCATAAATGAGAACATGTGGTATTTGATTTTCTGTTCCTGAATTAATTTGCTTAGGATAGTGGCCTTCAACTGCATCCATGTTGCTGCAAAATACATGATTTTGTTCTTTTTATTGTTGCATATTATTCTGTGGTATATATGTACCATATTTTCTTTATCCTATCCACTATTGATGGGCACCTAGGTTGACTCCATGTCTTTGCTATTGTGACTAGCACTGTGATAAATGTACAAATGCAGGTGTCTTTTGGTAGAACAATTTATTTCCTTTTTGATACATACCCACTAAGGTGATCAACTGGTATTTCTGCTTTAAGTTCTTTGAGAAATCTCCAATCTGCTTTCTACAATGGCTGAACTAATTTTATGTTTCTACCAACAGAACGTAACTGTTCCTTTTTCTCACAGGCTTGCCAACATCTGCCTTTTTTTTTTTTTTTTAACTTTTTAATAGTGGCCATTCTGACTGCTGTGAAATGGTATCTTATTGTGGTTTTCATTTGCATTTCTCTTACGATCCATAATAATGAGCTTTTGTTCCATATATTTGTTAGCCACTTGATGCCTTCTTTTGAGAAATGTCTCTTCTTGTCTTTTGTCCATTTGTTAATGGGGTTATTGGGTTTTTGCTTATTAACTTGTTTAAGTTCCTTATAGATTCTGGATCTTGACCTTTGCTGAATCCATAGTTTGTGAATATTTTCTCCCATTCTATAGGTTGTCTGTTTCCTGCATTGATAGTTTATTTTGCTGTGCAAAAACTTTTTAGTTTAATTAGGTTCTAACTTGTCAATTTTTGATTTTCTTGCAATTGCTTTTGAGGACTTATTCATAAATTCTTTTCCAAGGCCCATGTCTAGAATGGTGTTTCCTGGGTTTTCTTCTAGGATTCTTATAGTTTGAGGTCTTACCGTTAAATATTTAATCTAACGTGAGTCAATTTTGTATATGGTGAGAGGTAGGGGTCCAATTTAGTTCTTTTGCATATGACTAGCCAGCTATCCCAGCACCATTTATTAAATAGGGAGTCCTTTCCTCATTGCTTATTTTTGTCAACTTTGTGGAAGATTAGATGGCTGTAGGTGAGTGGCTTTACGTCTGTGTTCTTTATGCTATTCTATTGGTCTATATGCCTGTTTTTGTACCAGTACCATGCTGTTTTGGTTACATTAGCGTTACAGTATAGTTTGAAGTTGAGTAATGTGATGCCTCCAGATTTGTTCTTTTTCCTTAGGACTGCTTTGGCTATTTGGGCTCATTTTTGGTTTGATACGAGTTTTAGAATAGGTTTTCCAATTATGTAAAAAATGACATTGGATTTTAATGTAAATTTTAATTTAATTAAAAATTTTAATTTAATTTAAAATTTAATTTTAAATGTGGTTTAATAAGGATAGCATTAAATCTGTGGGCAGTATGGCCATTTAAACAGTATCGGTTCTTTCAATCCATGGCATGGAATGTTACATTTGTTTGTGTCATCTATCATTTCTTTTAGCAGTGTTTTGTAGTTTAGTTCTCCTTGTGGAGCTCTTTCACCTTCTTGTTTAGATATATTCCTAGGTATTCTATTTTTTGTGTGTGGCTATTGTAAATGGGATTTAATTCTTGATTTAGCTCTCAGCCTGAATGTTATTGGTGTATAGAAATGCTACTAAATTTTATACAGTGATTTTGTATACTGAAACTTTGCCAAAGTCATATATCAGTTCCAGGAGCCTTTTGGTGGAGGTTTTAGAATTTTCAAGATATAGAATCAAATTGTCCATGAAGAGATAGTTGGACTCCTTTTTTCCTATTTGGATTATTTTTTCCTATTTGGATTATTTATTTATTTTTTCTCTTACCTGATTGCTCTGTCTAGGACTTCCAGTACTATGTTGAATAGAAGTGGTGAGAGTGGACATCCTTGTCTTGTTCCTGTTCTTTACTTTTTGCTGACGTTGCTTATCAGCTTAAGGAGATTTTGGGCTGAGATGACAATCATGCCATCTGCAAACAGAGACAATTTGACTTCCTCTTTTCCTAATTGAATACCCTTTATTTCCTTCTCTTGCCTGATTACCCTGGCCAGAACTTCCAACAATACGTTGAACAGGAGTGGTGCGAGAGGGCATCCTTGTCTTGTGCTGGTTTTCAAAGGGAATGCTTCCAGTTTTTGCACATTCCATATGATATTGGCTATGGGTTTGTCATAAATAGCTCTTATTATTTTGAGATATGTTGCATCAATATCTAGTTTACTGAGAGTTTTAGCATGAAAGACTTGAATTTTGTCAAAGGCCTTTTCTTCATCTATTGAGATAATCAGGTGGATTTTCTTTTGGTTCTGTTTATATGATAGATTACATTTATTGATTTGCATATGTTGAAGCAGTCTTGCATCCCAGGGATGAAGCCAACTTGATCATGGTGGATAAGCTTTGTGATGTGCTGCTGGATTCGGTTTGCCAGTATTTTATTGAGGATTTTCACAATAAAATCCTTTACAGACAAGCAAATGCTGAGACATTTTGTCACCACCAGGCCTGCCTTACAAGAACTCCTGAAGGANCACATTCCATATGATATTGGCTATGGGTTTGTCATAAATAGCTCTTATTATTTTGAGATATGTTGCATCAATATCTAGTTTACTGAGAGTTTTAGCATGAAAGACTTGAATTTTGTCAAAGGCCTTTTCTTCATCTATTGAGATAATCAGGTGGATTTTCTTTTGGTTCTGTTTATATGATAGATTACATTTATTGATTTGCATATGTTGAAGCAGTCTTGCATCCCAGGGATGAAGCCAACTTGATCATGGTGGATAAGCTTTGTGATGTGCTGCTGGATTCGGTTTGCCAGTATTTTATTGAGGATTTTCACAATAAAATCCTTTACAGACAAGCAAATGCTGAGACATTTTGTCACCACCAGGCCTGCCTTACAAGAACTCCTGAAGGAAGCACTAAACTGGAAAGGAACAACCTATACCTACCACTGCAAAAACATGCCAAATCATAAAGATCATTGATGCTATGAAGAAACTGCATCAATTAATGGTCAAAATAACTATTAACATCAAAATGACAGGATCAAATTCACACATAACAATATTAACCTGAAATGTAAATGGGCTAAATGCCCCCATTAAAAAACACAGACCGGCAAATTAGATAAAGAGTCAAGACCCATCAGTGTGCTTTAGAGGTATGTTCCTTTGATGCCTACTTTCTTGATGGTTTTTATAATAGGGATGTTGGATTTTATTGAAAGCTTGTTCTGAATCTATGGAGAAAACATATGGTTTTGATTTTGATTCTGTTTATGTGGTGAATCACATTTATTGATTTGTATATGTTGAACCAACCTTGTATCCCAGTAATAAAGTCTACATGATCATAGTGAACTAACTTTTGATATGTTATTGAATTTGATTTGCTAGCATTTTGTTGAGGAATTTCGTGTCTATTTTCATCACAGATATTGGACTGTAGTTTTATTATTTTGTCTTTGTCAGGTTTTGGTATCAGGGTGTTGCTGGCTTTGTAGAATGAGTAAGGAAAGAGTCCCTCCTCAATTTTTTGAGATCATTTCAGTAGAATTGATAACAGCTCTTCTGTGTATTTTTAGTAGAATTTGGCCATAAATTCCTCTGGTCTGGGTTTTATTTTTATGTGTTTGGTAGGTTTTTTTTTTTTTTATCAATTCAATTTCAGATCTCAATATTAGTCTATTAAGTGTTTCAATTTCTTCCTGATTCAAGATTTGGAGACTGCATATTTTTAATAATTTATTCATTTTTTTTAGACCTTCTCGTATGCATCCACAGAGGTGTTTGTAACAGTCTCTGAGGAGCTTTTGTATTTATATGGGATTGTTTATGATGTCACTTTTGTCATTTCTGATTATGTTCATTTGGACTGTCTTTTTCTTAAATTTGGGTGGAAGCCAATCAGTTGTGTTTATCCTTTCAATTAACCACCTTTTGGTTTTGTTGGTCCTCCATATGGATTTTGGGATCTCAATTTTATTCTGTTCTACTCTGATTTTAGCTATTTCTTCTCTTCTGCTAGCTTGGGGTTAGTTTGTTCTTCTTTTTCTAGTTCTTCAAGGTGTGATGTTAGATCATTAGTGTGAGATTAATTAATTTTTAATTTTTTAAAATTATACTTTAAGTTCTAGGGTACATGTGCATAACGTGCAGGTTTG
>NW_016810859.1:88033-124805 GCF_001698545.2 Rhinopithecus bieti
GCCCTGTCCCCAGAGGTGGAGTCTACAGAGACAGGCAGGTTTCCTTGAGCCGCTGTGAGCTCCACCCAGTTCGAGCTTCCCAGCAGCTTTGTTTACCTACTTAAGCCTCAGCAATGGCGGGTGCCCCTCCCCCAGCCTCGCTGCTGTCTTGCGGTTAGATCACAGACTGCTGTGCTAGCAATGAGGGAGGCTCCGTGGCCGTGGGAACCTCCCGGCCAGGTGTGGGATACAATCTGCTGGTGTGTCCGTTTGCTCAAAGAGCAGTATTGGGGTGGGAGTCACCCGATTTTCCAGGTGTTGTGTGTCTCAGTTCCCCTCCTAGGCAAAGGGACTCCCTTCCCCCTTGCGCTTCCCAGGTGAGGCGATGCCTTGCCCTGCTTCAGCTCTCACTGGTCGGGCTGCAGCAGCTGACCAGCATGGATTGTCCAGCACTCCCTAGTGAGATGACCCCAGAACCTCAGTTGAAAATGCAGAAATCACCTGGCTTTTGTGTCGGTCGCGCTGGGAGTTGGAGACTGGAGCTGTTCCTATTTGGCCATCTTGGTCCGCCCCCCCAAACTTTAGTCTTAACACTACTCTTGCTGCATTCCAGAGATTTTGATATGTTTTGTTTCTGTTTTCATTTATTTCAAAGAATTGTTTAATCTCTACCTTGAGTTCATTGTTTACTTAAAAGTCTTTCAGGAGCAAGTTGTTTAATTTTTCATGCTATTGTGTGGTTTTGAGACATCTTGTTGATATCTACTTTTATTCCACTTTGGTCTGAGAGTATGGTTTGTATAAGGTAAGTATCTTTAGCTCAACTTAAAAAATGAAGTAAAAGAAGCCCAGAAATAGTAAGTTCCCCAAGGTCACTCAGGTGTCAAGGGCTACAACAAGGATTATAAATAAGTATTTTTCACTGCTAAGCATATGCATTTTTTATTAGGCCACATTACCTTTAAAATAAATTTATTATAAAAAGGAGAAAAACAGGGATGTAAAGCTGTTATTGGGCTCCTCTAATTATCTGTAAGTGTATAGTTTCTGAAATTGTTGTTAAATTAGGAGTTGAGGTTTACAGTTAGAATATGTACAAAATTCAAAACTCAATAATCGAGTGAACTCCACTGCATCATCTTGTGTATTTCTGAATAATATAATATGAAGTGAGAAATAGATAGCACAAGTTTATACACTGTACATGGTATCTTTGGGAAACACAAAGAATAAAAATTGGTCTAATAATTCCAATAATTCCTTTGACATGCAGGGGTGACAGTAGAGCTCAGTATTGTGAACATAGATTTCCTTCTGTGCCTTCAAAGCATGAAGGTAATTTATTTACATGAAGAGCCTTAGAGGTTAAACCTGTGAGTTCAAAATTCAGGCTAATCATTAAGAGTACTGTATTGTCAATATTGGAAAATGTCATTTAAACTTGTTTTATTAAGTACTTGCATTTTTATTTTGCCTTCATAAAAGTGCTTTAGAAAGTAGAAAAATACATTGATGGCAATACAGATTTCCTTCTAATACATTTGTTTCGACTCCTTTCCTTTCAATTGTCTTTCCTCTGAGAGTTGTAAGATTGTAGTTGCTTTACTATCTAAATGTCTTTATGCATAGTAAAAACCTGTATAAAGAAAGCATCATGGGTAAAGCTTTATTTAAGTGTTTCGCTTATGTTCCATTTCTTTGTTATGTGAAACCAAATATGTGGAAATATGCGAGTAAAATCCTAAGAAGTTTGGACATTAGAAAGAGTAATGATGTCAGATTTTAAAAGAGTTACTACTGATATAACTCTGAGAGTTGAGAAGCTTGGGTTCAGTAGATAATTGGAAAATTTTATGGGAGTTTGATGCTTATCCACTCTATTTATCAACAATAATCTTACTTGTATTCAGTTGACCTTTGAATAACATAGTTTGAGCTATACAATTCCACTTAATTTTTTTCAATAAACATATTGGAATTGTTTTTAGATTTGTGACAATTTGAAAAACATGTAAACTACATAGCCTAGAAGTAGTAAAAAGATCAAGAAAAAGTTAGATGTGTTATGAATGCATAAAATAAATGTAGATAGCATTGCATTTGATCATTTGCTACCATAAAATATATACAAATCTATTATAAAAATTTCAAATTTATCAATAGTTATGCATACAAACATTTGCAGAACATACATGGGGCCATTTGTAGGTGAGATAAATCTAAAGAAAGGCAGATGTGTGGTGTTAACTATTGACTGCATAAAATGACCTGTAGTAAATGCTTTACTACTGTAATAATCTTGTAGCTACTTTCTGTTGCTATTGCAGTGAGTTCAGGTGTTGAATATCTGCTTAAAACAGTGATGTTAATCATCCTGGGAGTAGCTCATCTCTCCAATAAATTGCACATCACAATACAAAGGGATTTATTGTGGTTCCCCTATATCTTTAATCGTATTTAGTACTATGTCGTAAACCTTGAATAATGCCATGGGACCCATACAAAGTGCCACTAGTGATGCTGGAAGTGCTCACAAGAATCAGAGAAAAGTCATGACATTACAAGAAAAAGTTGGATTGCTTGATGTGTACCATAGATTGAGGTCTGCTGCTGAGGTTGCCTACCATTTCAGACTGACAATTCATCTTGTAAACAGATGGTGTAAACTTACAGTATCGACAAATACAGTACTGTAAATGTATTTTCTCTTCCTTATTATTTTTATTTTCTCTAGCTTTATTGTAAGAATTCAGTATATAATATATTTTAATTGACTTGCTGTTATCAGTAAGACATCTGGTCAATAGCAGGCTATTAGTACATAGTTAAGTTTTTGGGGAATCAAAAGTTATACATGGATTTATAACTGCCCCTAAATTCTGTGTTATTTAAGGGTCAAGTGTAATCAAATGTAGATGAGTAGAGAATAAAATATATATCATTTCCAAAGCACAGCCACTCATAACTAAAAACAATTTATTAATTGATATCAAGTTTACTCTTTGCACCAGTTATATCCTCCTCAAGCAGAAAGTTTACATTTTTAGGCTATTTGTGGGAGTGACAGAAAGGCTGTATTGTACTCTGAGCTATGGCTCAGAACAGTATCTTTATATATTTTGAATCTATTTTTAGAATATGTTAATGCAGATCCTTCTTTTACAGAGGTTAGGAATATATATACTGTGCTCATTTATGCTAATTTATTTTATCAACTAGATGTGAAATCAATAGGTAGTGACTCTACTTTCCAACAAATACTAAAACAAATGACTACTCTAAAACTAAAATCATAATTTTGTAAAGAGTCTCCAAAATGTATTTGGCTTAAATTCTACAACGTTTTATAGAAAGTAGCATCATTTGTATCAGTTTTTGTTAAAAGTTTTGAAAAAATCTATAGTGTGTTCACCAGTAAGGTAAAGTATTAACAGATTTTGAGTGCAATATTAATAGTTTTCTAAGGCAATTGCTATTGATTGTTAATAAGCATTTTGAAATAATTATGGCCATTTTGTCAGGTGTTATGCCCTTAATCATTCATTGCCTCATATTGAAAAGACTCAGGATTATTTCCTTAAAAACAATCTTCTCTGTCTTCATGGCTCTTCTTTGACAAATCTCAAGGCAAAGAGATGACTATTCTCAAAATATTTTATATACTCTAAAAATAATACAGCACTCTTTCACTCAGCTAGATTTATAATATGGAATACCCACACACTATCAGCATTACTGAATATATATGTATCCAGCTCTTTCCCTAAACCATAATCCTCAAAGATCTGCTCAACTTGTTCCCAAAGCCAACCATGAGCTTTAATACTCATGCCATCTGTAAATATATTTTATGGAATCAATATCTGCACTGACATACAGAAGAAGATAATGAAGAAGAACATAATAAAAATTCATGGTACAAATATGACCATCACAATTCATATTTGGAGAGGCAGAATATTCAACAATGTATTGACTTATATTTGCAAAAATGAGAGTCACATTTCCTGACTTCGTTATTATTCAGTGAGTTAAATATATTTAATTCTATTGAATTTTTACTACACAATTTACTCAAGGAATTAGTTAATACTATCTCCAAAATAGTCTGCTTGATATAAAAATCCAAGAATAGAATAAATCCATTTGATTAATAGTACCAACATTTGAGTCGCCAATATTTTGTAAAATAATTTATTTTATTTCTAATTTCCTCAGATGTTGAGAAAGTATTTGAAGGCACCTGACAACAAAACCCCAAAACCCCAGAAGACTCAGGAGAAGTGTCATTAACCACACTCTGTTGTAGTCCTTCTCCTGTTTGGAATTCCAGTTTCCTATACAAAGGTGGCTGTGATGGGCCAGGGCCATGACTGGAAGAGGTAAGACCTTCAACATAGCAATCAACTTGGACATTATCAGACTTGTTTTAACACAAAATGGTAAATATCCAATTATCGGATGAGATTCAACATTTTATGGCCTGCCATGTTGAAAACCCTGTTCTAATGATTGATAGGTCCCATTGTGATCCCTGTAAACTATCAATCAGGACTGTGAAAAGCACCATGACAAGTGACTAACCATTGTCTCTACTAATCACATTTGGGGTTAGCCTGATGTATTAGTTATAGTTTCTTTATTTTTTGTAAACAAATAGAAAAGGTAAAGTTCAAGTTTCCTATGTTCTTCTATAAGGTAGATTTTCTTCACCCCTCCCCTCAAAAGAAAATCATTATTATTAATTTTAGTACCTCATTTGTCCAGATTTTAAAATTGTTATTACATACACATATATCCCTGAAAAGATACCAAAATACTATGTTTTTAATATATATCCAATAGTATTATATTCTGCATATTATCCTATAACATGTTTTTGTCTACTCAACATCACCTTTTTGAATAACCTCATGTAAATTAAACCATTTATAGTGAATATAATTTATTTTCATGCTATATAGTAAGTATTCCATTGTATATATGAACTATCATTTAATTCTCCATCCATTTATTGATAGGTTTTTGAGTTGTTTCCATTTCTTCCTATTACACAAAAATGCTAGTGGATATCCCTGTGCATTTATCTTTACATGCATATGTGAGAGTATGGGGAGAACAGAACTGTTGGGTTGTAGGATATGCTTATTTTCCACTTCAAGAGTTGCCCTCTAAAACAAATTGGTATTGATTTACATCTCCACCTGCTGTGTGTCAGCGATCTATTCTCACATCCTCCTATCATTTGGAATAGTTATAACTTTTGCCATTATAATGAATTTGAAATGGTATCTTATTTTGTTCTGCATTCTTTTCCCCAACCACTACTATTTGTTTTATACTTATTCAACTGTTACCTGTTTTTTGAATAAATGATACATGTCCTTTGTCTAGTTTCTATTGGATTATCTTTTATCATATTCTTATTGACTGATAAGAATTATTTGAATTTTTGTATTGTCTGTAATATATATTGGTTACATTTTCCAGCTTATTGCTTTTCTTTTAACGTTATAGTCCCCTTTTAATATAGAAATTTTAAGTGTTATTATAGTTAGGAATTGCTTATTTCTTACTTTATGATTTATGTCTTTTCAAGAAAATATCTGCCAAAATGTTATATTAGTCTTAAGTATAGTTTTAAAACTTTCTTTTTTCATGTGTTTATGTCTGTATCTTATACATAATTTTATGTATGGTTTGACTCAGGTATTAAATTTTATTATGGACATGTATTGCTCTGGCATTGTTTATGGAGTAACTACAGTTTCCCCTCTGATTTTTAATTCCTCCTGTAGTGTATAAAAAGATCCCAGAAAACATTTAATCTTTTCTTAATTGTTCATCTGTTTCTTATTGATCTATCTTTTCCTGAACAAATATTATAGATCTTAACTACTATAGTTTTACAATAAGTTTTGATATCTGATTAAAGCAAGTTACCCTAACCTATGCTCCTTCAAAATATTGTGCTTACTAATAGTCCTTTAGCTCTTTGGTGTAAATGTTAGAAATTGCTTTTGAAATTACAAGGTGTTTGAATTGTAATTGCATTAAATTTTGTGATTTAAAATATTTATATCTTTAATAATTATTTTCAAATCTAAAGATTGTAAATATATTTTCCCTTTTATTCATGCATTCTCTAGGTCCTCATATGCCTTCTATTTTTGAAGTTGGGTGTATTGAGCTATAATTTATTTAGAAATTATAATGATTTCAGTATATTAATTAACTATATATTAAAATAAAGTCATGTAACCATTACTTCAGAATACAGAATTTCTATCACTCCTTCTGTGGTTTGAATGTTTGTGTCCTCCCAATCCTAACTCATGTGTTGAAATTCTAACCCCTAAGGTCATGGATGGTATTAGGAGATAGGGCTTTTGGGGAGGTGATCAGGTCATTAGGGTTCCATCCTCATGAATGATACTAGTGCCCTTGTAAAAGGGGCCAGAGAGAGCTGCCTTATCCTTTCTACCATGTGAGGACACAGGAATAAGCCACCATCTATGAGGAAGGGGTCCTCACCAGACATTAAATTTGCCGGTGCCTGGGTCTTGGAGTTCTTAGAATCCAGAACCATGAGAAATGAGTGTTGTTTATAAGCCACAAAGGTTGTGGTATTTTGTAACGGCAGACGAAACGGACTAAGACAGTTCCAAAAAGTTTTCTTGTATCTCTCTGTAGTTAACCCACTCTCCTATCAGTAGCCCTTGGTAACCACTGATCTTATTTCTGTTTCTATAGTTCCACCTTTTCCAGAGTATTATATCAATTAATCAATCATACAGCACGTATGATTTTCTTTACTTACAAAAATGCTTTAAGATATGGTCATGTTGTTCTATGAAAGAGTAATTTGCTCCTTTTTAGTTCTAGTAGTATTCCATTGAATGGATGTACCATAACTTATCCATTTACTTACGGGTGAACATTTTTTTTATTTCAACTTTGTAGTGATTACGAATAAACATTCATTCACGGGTTTTGTGTGAACAAACACTTTTACTTCTCTTGAACGAACACCTAGGAGTTTGGCTGCTGGGTCATATGGTAAGAATATTTTTAACTTTATAAAAAAGCAGCCTATTTATTTTCCAAAATGACTTTAGCATTTTGCATTCTTACCAGTACTATATGAGAGTTCTAGTTGCTATGTAGTATCACCAGCACTTGGTACTTTCACTTTCATATAATTTGGGCCATTCTCAGTGATATGTAATGGCATCTTATTTATGTTTTAATTTACATTCATTTACTAATGAATAATAATGTTGAGCATCCTTTTATGAGTATTTATTCATGTGCTTATTTATCATCTCTTCTTGGTGAAGTGTATAATCAAAATATATGTTTGTTTTAATCAGGTTGTTTCCTTATTACATTATAATAAACATTTATTTTATTATTGCTGTTGTACATAATATCTTTTCTACTACATTTTTGTTTGTTTTTTATTTTATTATTATTATACTTTAAGTTCTAGGGTACAAGTGCATAATGTCCAGGTTTGTTACATATGTATACTTGTGCCATGTTGGTGTGCTGCACCCATTAACTCGTCAGCACCCATCAACTCGTCATTTACATCAGGTATAACTCCCAATGCTCTACTACATTTTTGGATTGATTATTTTTGATATATAAAATGTTATATATTTTGAAGCCTAATCTTGCAGCTAAAATGTGTTGAGTTTTTTGTTCTCATAATTTGCTGTTTTTCTTGAAACTTACAGATAATCACATTGTCTTTATAAAATGAGAGGTTTAATCTCCTTTTTCACCATCTATTGCCATTCCATTTTCTGCATTGTTGATAACTCTAATAAAATAATAAATGAAAGGAATTGTATCATTGATTTTCTTTCCTGTCAAGAAAATACTTTTAAATTTGTATTCTAATGCTTACTGTTATTTTTTTTTAGAACACATCTTTGTGATATAAAAACGATTTTTTCCTACTTCTAGTTTTCTAAGAGATTTAAAAAATGCATGAGAACAAGTACTAAATATGGTGTAGATATTATAATTCTGGAGAATGTTTGATTTGATTTGACAGGTGTTAATTCTAATACTTTAGTTTGTGACAAGTTGAAGCATGAGCGTGTGTGTGAGATTCTGAAAGTGAAACCTTGGATCTGATATTCCCAGTTGGCACCAGAACTGATTCGCTCGCTGGCTAATAGGTTATTGGCCCTGCTCATATTCTGAGGTCAAGGTGAGAGTGTGTGGTCTAGCCACAACTGTTTGGAGATCTTGTCTCAAGGGAGAGCTATTCCTTGAGTTTAATAACAATATTTCTGATAGATTTAGAAAATGTATAGAACAGCATTCCTATTTGCTATTCTCTGAAATAAGAAACATTTTGTAAAATATATGTACATTATATTTCATACTCTTTCACTTTAATTTTTAAATAAATTTTGACAATATATTTTAACATTTGTTTTAAAATATATTGATATAAAGATATTTGAATAATCCACTTCTAATATAAAAAATATATAGTTTATACATACTATTTTCTGTTTCACTGTTCATTTATTCCTTCTCTCATTTCTTGAATACTCTTATGGAAGATGTGCTTGTTTTATTTTTTTCTAAAGTTTATTTTGTTGTAGTTGATCATTGCCATTCAAAAACATTTCATTTCATTAATTCTACTGCTAAAGATTTAATTTTTCTTGGTTGGGCATGGTGGCTCATGCCTGTAATTCCAGCACTTTGGGAGGCCAAGGTGGGTGGATCACGAGGTCAGGCAATCAAGACCATCCTGGGTAATATGGTGAAACCTGTCTCTACTAAAAATACAAAAAAATTAGCTGGGCATGGTGGCGGGTGCCTGTAGTCCCAGCTACTCGGGAGGCTGAGGCAGGAGAATGGCATGAACCTGGGAAGCGGAGCTTGCAGTGAGCCGAGATCACGCCACTGCACTCCAGCCTGGGTGACAGAGCGAGACTCTGTCTCAAAAAAAAACAAAAAAGATTTAATTTTTCTTTTAAAATTTCTTTAGACTTTTCGCTGACACTACAGTGTGAATCTGTGGTAGGGAATTCCTTTTTCTCATTTTAAACCTCTACATGGTAAATGAGATTCTCTGATCAGAACAGACAAAGAAGAAAACTATTGGGATGCATCAATTCTTTAATAACTAAAATAAATATTTACTTTAATTATGGTACCAAACTTAGTGATTAAAAGGCTTAATCATTAACTAAAAGTCATCATTATCATATACATGTATTCAGAACAAGATAGGTAACATGAAAGCCTTTACATTCATACACTACGTCATATTTTAATATTTTAACCCTGCTTAAAATGTTAGTTTGTTAATTGTTTCACTCATTTATGGACAAAAAAAAAAAAAAAAAATGTATTGAGAAACTTCCAAAGACCAAAAAATGTGCAAGCCATTCTAGAAGACAGGATTTTTTTCCCCCATCCTCTATTTGAATAAGGAAATCAGGCATAGGAACTAACAATTGTAATGCAAGATAATAGGTTCTATTGCAGAGGCCCATGGACCTACTACAGATTTGTTGCTGGGGTGGGTATGGGAGGAGAAGAGTTGAAGGGTCAGAACCGGTAAATGAGTTTTCCTTGTTTCTTCAGTCAGATGAACAAAGAAGGTAAGATGAGCATATGAAAGGTATAGTGATGTGGGTAACCCAGATCTTTTGGTTTGGTTTGTTTGGTATGGCTGTGGCCCAGTGTGTGCAGAAGAGTTGAATGATTAAATGTAGCTGAGGGTGCTATAGATGCCATACTCACACTTGGTAGAATGTTCATGATGGAAGTAGATCATCATCTTCAAAGCTATTTTCCTCATGTTATAGGAATGGTGCCATGTATAAGTCCCCCCAAAGCAGAACCTGAGACAAAGACAGATGCAGGTAGTTTATTTGGTAGTTATCCCAGGAAGCAGAAGAAAGAGATGGAGAGTGGGAGAGGGAAGAAAGCCAAAAATGGGTGTGTGGCTGCTGCTGTAGACAAGAGGAGTCAATCCTGCAGGGACCTCTGAGAAACACGTGGAATGCCTTCCGGAGCTATCTATCTAAAGCCAGGGGCAGTAGGGGGTGGGTGCTAGGCCACTTATCCATTGATACATGATTCCATTGGTCGAGGGTTTTGAGAGAGAGTGGACATACGTAGCTTGTAACTATCTGTCACAGCTATGACTGGAATCTAAGGAGAATAAAAACCATTTTCTACAGATGAAAAACAGAGGTAGGGTTGGAGCCTAGGTCTCAGCTATACTGCACACTACCATGGGGTCTGATCACAGGATCTAACTTGCTCATCAGATCTCCACTTGCTTTCCAGCTATAGTGAAGGCAATTATGGAACATATTTTCATTTATTCATTGTATTAATTTGGGTTATCTGGAAAGTGTACACCAAGTTGGGATTAAGTTTGCAAGAGCGTAATTAAGGAAAATGAATGTGAGACAAAAAAAAAGACACTTCTATTGGTTTAAGACTTGAATATTTACACATTAATTACACATACTAAAAATAAAAGGTGAAATATTATTCTTGTGCTATCCAAATTTTAGAGACTTGGTGAACAAGCTTTTGCAAAACTTCATAAGTCTTTTCCCTCTCTATTAGATGGAGCTATGAGTTCCTTTGGAATTACGTCAAAGGAAAAATCTTTGGGAGAAACACTATGCTGTCATAATGATTTCTTTTCCTTTGCAAAAAAAAAAGCCAGAGGTTGGGAAAGCCATAAGTCCATGATGCAGATCCTCCTGTGGAGGAGAGGGGAAGGAAGGGCGCTTGGGTAGAAAAGACCACAAAACTATAGCAGAGTTCTAAGGTAGGTTTGGAAAAGTTGATGAAGAGTCTTCAAGCCAAGGTGCCCATCAGTATAGTCTAGTACCTCTCAGGAATGAGCCTGCCTCAGTAGCCTACCATGCTGAGTTATCAGACTGTCAGCAGTGGCTTTGGCACCAACTCGCTGCTGAATTTCTGAGTGCAGCAGCAGGGCCAGTTACTTACACACTCTGCACTGGGAGAGCTGAGAGGGACACTTTCATCTTCACCACAATTATCTTTTGATAAATCAAAGAGCACTCTTTTGAATCAAAAATAAGGTATCAGCTCTCCATAATTTTTTTTTTTTTTTTTTTTTATACTTTAAGTTCTAGGGTACATGTGCATAACGTGCAGGTTTGTTACATATGTATACTTATGCCATGTTGGTGTGCTGCACCCATCAACTCGTCAGCACTCATCAATTCATCACATAATTTTCTTATAATAGAGTAGGTGGAAGAGGGTACATTCCAGTATTTCTAGAAGACTACTCAAAATCTACCTAGAAGAGAGAGTGTTGTACTCATCCTAAAGAGAACACAAATTTCCTCCTGTGGAAGCGCAAACTGGAACAACTGCCAACTTGCAAAACTGCCCAGATTAACTCTAAGAAGCATCTGGAACAACTTGGACCCCAGAATAGAAAGCACCTAGGAGCAGAAGCTCCTCTCATGAGGTTTATTCTGTATCTGCAACATCTGGCATTTCATACAACCCAAGTTTTGCTGGCACTTGCCTTACCGTACTTGCTGTTGAAGTACTTTTTGCCTCCCCACAAATTTCCTTTTGCTACACTGTTTCCTAAATTCTTCTGGGAATGTCCCTCAACTTCAAAACCAAATCCTGTCAGCTATTATTAAGCATCTGATTTTTAAACTTCTTCCATTCTAGTCTTCTTACACTAGACACCTCCAATAGCTGTTTTTGACAGCTGTTTTGTTGGGGTTCTAAATGTATTAAACTCTCCTGAAAGTGTAAGTTCTTTAGTGAAATAAAGCCATGTTGTATTTGTGTAGAAATGAAGAGACTACCACTGTCTGTTTAGAATTGAATATGTACATATTAATTACAGGTACCAAAAAGAAAAGGTAAGATATTATTCCTGTGCTATCCAAATTTTATAGAGATTTTAGTGAACAAGCTTTTATCAGAACTTTGTATCATTCCTTTCTCTATTAGATGGAGATATGAGTTCATTTGAAATTACAACATTTTCCTCATGTCAAAGGAAAAATCTTTGGGAAACACACCATGCTGTCCTCATGATTTATTTTCCCTTTGATGACCAGCTCTTATCAAGTCAACATGGTTTGCCTGACTGCCTCTTTTCTGAGGAAGACTTCTCCCCTAGGAGACTCCTCAATTCCTTTTGCAAATATGTAATTGCTGGCTCATCCTACCAGTTTGCTACCCATGCTTTGTGACATGTTTCAATCCCAGTGGTGGACAGGCTCAAGCAGAAACCTCTGTTATATATGTCACTCTGAATGAACACCTATAGTTACTGTTCCAGGAAACTGATATCCTCTAATATCCAGTGTGGCATTTTATTTCTTCTTCTAAGCAGCCCTATTCTTTTAAACCAGAATTATCAGAGCATTTACTAACTGATTACATCTCTGAGCACAGTGATAAAAATATATTCTTAACTCGAAGATAACGTCTGCCAGATTGATTCTACTTTAATACATTTGGCTTTCTCTTTTCATCCATGCCCTCCTCCTACAAAATTCAGAAGTCCAACTGAATTTTGTATTCATCTTAAAAGTAATAGAAGAGAAAATAGAAAATAACACTTGATCACTCATCAAAAAAAAAAAAAAAAAACAAAATGTATAGTGTATTTTCAGTTCAGTACATTGTAATTTTTATGAAATAAAAGCCAATAGAAATTATAACAAAAAGAGCTACCGTTTGTGAAACCTTTGTGCTGTGCACTGATTAGGTACACTGCTTCTCATCTTTATAGTTACCTTGTGCTAGGATTTGGATGTTTCCCACTAAAACTCATGTTGCAGTTTGATCATCAGTGTGACAGTGTTGGGAGGTGTGGCCCAGTGAGAAATGTTTGGGTTAGGGGGGTGGCTTCCTCACAGATAAATGCAGTCTCAATTAGAGAAGATAGTTATAAAGTAAGTTTCCTCCTTTGGTTTGGTCCCGTTTTTGCACATGTCCGCTTCCCATTTGACCTTCCGCCATGTTGTGTTGCAGGACCAAGGCCCTTACCAGACACCAGCACCATGTCCTTGAATGGCACAGGACTATGAGATAAATAAAACACCCCCACCCCCCTTTTTTTTTTTTTTTTTTTTTTGAGGCAGAGCCTCACTCTGTCACCCAGATTGGAGCGCAGTAGCCTGATCTCCACTCACTGCAACCTCTGCCTCCCAGGCTCAAGTGATTATTTTGCATTAGACTCCCAAGTAGCTGGGATTACAGGTGCTCACCACCACACCTGGCTTTTAATTTTTATTATTATTATTTTTTTTTGTAGTTTTAGTAGAGACAGGGTTTTGCCATGTTGGCCAGGCTGGACTTAAACTCCTGACCTCAGGTGATCTGCGCCTGTGTTGGCCTCCCAAAGTGCTGGGATTATAGGCATGAGCCACTGTGCCCAGCCTAAACCCTTTTCTTTATAAATTACCCACTTTTGGCTGTTCCATTATAGCAACACAAAACTAAGACACCCTGTGAGTTTTGTATGATTATCATACCATTTTACTCCTCAGGACTACTTCTCTCACCTTTGTAATTATGCAGTTATTGGTATCTTTTGTTATTTCCAAACACAGCAATTCACATTGTTTCGTTTAATTATCAATAAGTACCTAAGAAGTGTGAAACAAACTGAATGAAAAAGCCATGTTTATTGTCTGTAGAGCACTTGTCTCAACGTTCCTCTTTTAAAGATGATTCATAACATAATCCTGATTCAAAATAAGAAACAACTGTATACAGCTCTTGGTTTTCGAGCATCACGTGAATAGTTGGATTGGATCACCTTAAGGTCCTGCCAAAGCCTGATAGTCCAGTTCCCAGAGGGTTCCAATTTGTGTTCTTCAGAATCCTAGGATTCTCTTGAGGTGTGTCAGAAGTTGCAAGGGGACCAGGGAACAGATTTGGGGATAGTATCGTAGGTTCTCTAATTACTACTTTAAGTAGAACAGCTTCAGTTTCATGTTTTACTCAATGAGGTTATACATAAAATACATTTTAATAATCTGAAGGCCACTGATATATGTGATAAATATCACAGGAGTTTAGGTAAAATCTCACAATTTCTTCAAGTTTTCTCTTAAATTTGTCTTCATCTCTTTTTGTTTGGCAGCCCAAACTTATCAAAATAAGTTTTCCACATTCAAGTTCCTTATGCTTTGCTTTATGGTCACTTCCTGGATTACAAAATCAGACAGTGGTTGACAGCATAAGTAATGGCATCACGTTGCCTGTGTTAGACATCTGTTACCAATACTTAATACTATCTGTGTGACATTGAGCAATTTGCTCAACCTCTGTGAACATCAGACTTCCGTGCTCTAAACGGATCACATTAATAATTTTTCACTGGGTTACTTTAAGGATCAGATGAATATAAAACAGATGCCTCTTTCAAGGTAAATAATCAATAACTGTTAGCTCTAAGTAAGTATTAAATGGCTGCCTAATTACGGGTGTCACCTTTAATAATGCTTAAATTCTCTTTCTGGACATGCCAAAAGGCCGTCTTCAATAAACTTCAATATGTCTAAGTTTCAGATATGGTATTTGATTTTATTTAACTTTCTAGTCATATGGTGCATTGCTTAATTTGTATTCTTTAGTAATATGAATTGCTCTTCTCTCTTTGTGTTGTTTTCTAGACTACTGGGCCTACAACAGCAGCTTTCATATTTTTTTCTATAGATATATATAATGAAATATAGGATTCATTTTAATGTTCTTCAGTATGATCTCCTTTTTTCATTATAACATATTTATAAGGACCTTAGAAATATGAAAAAGAGTACCTTCAATTTACATTCAACTCCAAGAGAACTGGACACATCTTTCTCTGTGAATATATTAATTTTTAATACCATTGTGGCCTTGATGTAGATACCTATAGATATGTCTTATTTTCAGACATTTACCTTTAGTCACTTTTCCAAGTACCAGTTTTTTTTTTTCTCCCAAAATATGGTTCTTTAAACAGAGATTTGTTATAGAAGAGCTAGATTTACTTCAAATTTATTGACTATTTAGTAGGTCTCTGCTCAGGAAAACAGTCTGGTGATTGCTTAGCAATAATCTGGTATGTATTCAATTGAGGCTTCCCCCCATAAAAACAATGTTTCTCATTTGTTAAATTGTTTAAGTCTTTTGCTCCAGTGCTTGAAACTCCATTTTTCTGGGCCCCAGGTGTAACGTCATTGTCTAGGCCCTCCAGGTTTGTTACCTCAGACTTCTGAATAAAACTGATGAACTTCACAGAAGCATTTCTATTTATTTCTTGCTTCTGAATACCACACCAACACGATGGAAACAAATTATGATACTATCTTAATTAGAGAATTGTATGTCAGAGCCCACACCATCTACGTTTCCATATGTAGTTAATCACCAGAAAAAAGAAAAGACATTTCTGTTAAGGATAATGCCCACTGAATTTGAACTTTCAGAGCACCCATAATTTTTCTTAAAGTTTCTTGAATTAATTAATATAAGCTCTCTTACTTATAGTCTTTTTTTTCTTTTTCTTGAGATGGAGTCTTGCTCTGTTGCCTAGGCTAGAGTGCAGTGGCTCAATTTTCGCTTACTGCAGCCTCTGCCTCCCAGGTTCAAGTGATTCTCGTGCTTCAGCCTCCCCAGTTGCTGGGACTACAGGTGCATGGCATCATGCTTGGCTAATTTTTGTATTTATAGTAGAGATGGGGTTTGACCAGGCTGGTCTCAAACTCCTGACTTCAGGTCATCTGCCTACCTCAGCCTCCCAAAGTGCTTGGATTACAGGCGTGAGCAACTGTGCCTGGCCTTGTTGTTTTGTTACATATTTTTAGAAACATCTTTTGGCAGTGTATGCTTTTGTTTCTAAAGTCTAATTGATGATTATATGTATTTGGGGATTCATTGTTATTTTAAACTTTGAAGATGATTTATTATACCACTTAAGATTTATTCATGTGGCTTCCTTTTTCCTGATTTTGCTAATACACAAATAATGCTCTTGGTTTGGTGAGCTGTCAACCACAAGATAATTGATTTTAAATATCTTCCCTTCTGACTAATACTTGTACACATTGGAAAATTTTCTAAGTACTAATGGAAACTTCAAGTGAACATAACACATTCTTAACCAAAAATATGTACATATTATGATATCGAGGCAAGGCAAGGATGGATAAAGAAACATTTTTAGGATGAGTATAAGAGAAACCATTAGCAGAATGCGTCAAAAGTGCATAGATTCAGGTATTGCAAGTATCATGTCAACGAAATTGGAAAAACTGCAATTAGGGGAGTGACTGAGATTGGAAAACAACATGATCACATATCAGGAGTCACTTGAGTGGCTTGGATTGATAGCTTATTATACTGTGTTGCATGATTTCCTTTTTCCCTAGGATAATTTTGAATTGGTCATTCCCAGTTCTAAGTGGCATTAACCTGCCATGTTTTGAAAGAACCCCTGATATCTGATAAAAACCATTATGTTTTCAGCCTCCTTTAGAAGGAGTCCTAAGTTTTCCTTTTCCTTACCAAATTCTTGCAAGTCAAGCATATTTAAAATGAGAATATTATTTTAATTGATGCTGTTCTTCCAGCCCGACAATATCCTTGACAGTAAGGTGGTGGAATAACAGCAACACATATAAAGCCTCAGTTCAATCTGTTCTTATATTGAGACTCCACATAAAAATGGTATTTAGATATCTACATGTTAGATATAATGGAAACAGATCTGAAACAGGTTTTGTGAAACACCTACAAGCAATTAGAGTCCTTTTGTAAATGATTCTCTCACAAATAAAAATTTCTATTCGTAGTCCAGGAATTGATATGAATTCTTGATCAGTGCTCCCTAACCACTTCTCGAGGAGTAGTAAATGCAGATGTCTATGGTAAGTTTTGGCATGGATTTTCATTGGCTATATTAGTCGTGTATATGTCAGAACCAATTGTGAGTCAACAAATGCATTTTAGAGACTGTATTTATGTGAACAAACCATAAACTTTCTCCATGTAGTGTGATGAGACAACAGTGACCTGTCTTTTGAAATAACAACTATTTTTGATAATTTTATAATCAGATGACATACCAACACTAATAACGTACAATTTTTAGATAATTTGTCTACTACCACCTTGCCAGCATCCCATTGTTAAATGCAAAATTTTAGATGCAAAATTGATTGTATAATTTAGTAAATTTGACAAAAGTATAGTGAGGTTGGTAAAACAGCAACCATTTGCAGAGGTAGGTGGCTTTAGATATTTGAATCACCTGTTGCTTTTTCCTGACTTGAATAATTGAGTAGTCAGAAGTCTTGAGTAATTAATGTCATGAAATTTTCCTTAGAAAAAGGTTGAGATCAGTACAAATCAAGGGACATTGTCTTACTGTAGATGTCTTGATTCTAGGATTAACCAGAAAGAATTATTTGTGTCTGCCTTTCAAACAAAAATATGCCCACCTAAACAATATTGATTTGTAAGATTATATATTAAATGCCTGTAAATCTTTAGGCATTGGTCTATGTGCTGGAAACATATATGAAATGATTGCTACTCTCAAGGATCTTATCAGGTAGAAATGAGGTCAAGTGCCTTGACAATTAAAATAGCATTAATTAGGAATACGTGTAATGTGCAATGAGAATCATACCTAATTTGCACTCAATGGGATGAGATAGGGAAGCCTCTGGGTGAGAAGGTAGTAAATGAACTAAGTCACAAAAAACTAAATAAAGGGGGTCATCTGCAAAAAGGGAGGATTATATGCATGGCGGTATTATAGCAAGACAGAGTCACACCTACAAAAGCAAAAGTTGAGAGGAAGCAAGGTACACTAAAAGGATCTGTAAGTTGCTTAGCCTGAAAGCAGATGTGATAGTAGGAAAGTGTCAGGAGGCAGAAATTAAGGAGGATAAAATGTCCTATCTTTTACATGCATGCCTTTTCAATTTGAACGTTATCATGAAAGAAATAAAAAATCCAAGAAAAGCTTTCGATCTGTGGTACAACACAATTCAAATTGTATTTTTGAAAGATCACTAATAGCAATGTGGAAAATAAATTGAAAGGCAGCACTTGCAGGAAGTTGTTGCAGTCATCCAATGAGAAAAAATCAATAGCCACAAGAGTGGAAAGAGGCTGAATAGTGGAGAATATTGAGAACATTTTGTCAACAAGACTTGGAAATTAATTTTATGCATATGCTGAAGGAGGATAAGAATCAATGATTATAACAAGATCTCTTATTTAATTGGCCATAGGACTTGATATGACATTCACTGAGGTAGCAAATACAGAAAAAAAAAATCTTAAATTTTGGGGAAATATATTTGTGGATATGTTGAATTTTACAACACCTGTGTTATCTTTAATAGAAGATACTATCTGACTCCTCTGAGCTTATTATTATTAAGGACGATTCACACATCAAAGGATATTGGTAATCAGGGGCAGTAGTTTGTTTATACTTTTATGCGTTAGCATCGCCTAAGAAGTGCTTGGCTGCTTTACATCTTAGAATTACATTTTCATATCCTCTTTTTAGTGGATCATCATGTTGTTCAGGAATATTGTCTCTTCTCAAAAGTCTTGATAGCAGTGAGGAATTTAAGGAAGCTTAACCTTATTGCTTGTTGGGTGGAGTAAGTGTGTGATGGATTGAATGTCCTTTTGTATGGATGAAGGAAAAATAGCAGTGATGTTGAAGTGGTGACATGGGATTTTACTTCTTAATTTTTCATGTCTCATTCAGGTGATGAGTATCCTGAAATCTTTCTATAAGTGAGTAGTGTGTTCATCCCACAGTAAGGAAATACTAAACATCTCCTCTACACCTAGAATACTAAAAAGACAACCTTCAGAGATCACTGGAAAAAAATCTCTACAGCAACAGAAATTCTGAACACAGAAGCTTTACCTTAGAATATAAGGTCTGTTTGGTTCCTTTAGTAGCTCTTTGTAAGACTGGGGAAGGTCAACAGGTCCTCAACAAGGACAGCAAAGAATGTATGGACGTAGTGTCCACCTAGATAAGGGTGGTTTTTATTCCTAGCATATTCTAGGATTTAGGATCTTAAATATTAAATGTTAGAACTTGTAGAGTTGATTGACGAAGTATAATTGGTCTAATTATATTTTTAATTTTCCTCAGCAGGCACTTGTTGAGCATCACTTTTGTGGAAGGTATCAAGGACATGAATATAAAATGCACATTATATAGTTATTTCTCCTCAAAATGTTTAAAGCAATAAACCATAATAAAAACAGTAAGCAATATACAAAAATAAAATTTGTGAGAAAATGAGTAACTGCTATAAGAAACTTAGGGAACCTTAATTAAGGAGGTAGCATTTCAGTTTAACTTTAGAGGATTTTGAAAGGTGAAAGTTGGGACCAAAAGCCATTTTAGAAGCGTGAACAAAGACTCCAAGCCTGATTAATACTACTTTCTATGCATCAGCCAGATAATAGTATAAAATGTAAATCATGCCATATTGCCCCTATCATTCAAAGGAAAGAGAAAAGACAGATGCAAAGACAGTCAATTGAATCACTAACTGGCCACGTGTTTTATGTTTCTCTGTATCCCTTACAGCTAAAATTTTAATTCTAGTTTCAGGTGAGTTAAGATAAACCCAGAACTTAATGGAACAAATTAGACCTTTTCTTTTTTTTTCTTTTCTTTTCTTTTCTTTTCTTTTCTTTTCTTTTTTTTTTTTTTTTTTGAGACGGAGTCTCGCTCTGCCGCCCAGGCTGGAGTGCAGTGGCCGGATCTCAGCTCACTGCGAGCTCCGCCTCCTGGGTTCACGCCATTCTCCTGCCTCAGCCTCCCGAGTACCTGGGACTACAGGCGCCCGCCACCTCGCCCGGCTAGTTTTTTTCTGTTTCTTAGTAGAGTCAGGGTTTCACCAGGTTAGCCAGTATGGTCTCGATCTCCTGACCTCGTGATCTGCCCGTCTCGGCCTCCCAAAGTGCTGGGATTACAGGCTTAAGCCACTGTGCCCGGCCGGCCTTTTCTTAATTTGACAATTTCTTCTGCTCACGACTTCCTAATAGGATGAAGGCCATTGACAAAGATGGTCATGAGAATATTTCTTTCAAATTGGCCTTTGTCATTCTGCATATTCATAGCAGAACTTCTAACAATACCATTGCAGTCATTCATGAAACTCCAAAAATTATAATCATGAGACAAAAAGTCACATGGTTCCAACAGCTCTGGTAAAAGACCATGTGAAACAATATGTATTAAGATTTCTTTACTAATATAGTTTTTTTCTGTTTCTTAGTAGAGTCAGGGTTTCACCAGGTTAGCCAGTATGGTCTCGATCTCCTGACCTCGTGATCTGCCCGTCTCGGCCTCCCAAAGTGCTGGGATTACAGGCTTAAGCCACTGTGCCCGGCCGGCCTTTTCTTAATTTGACAATTTCTTCTGCTCACGACTTCCTAATAGGATGAAGGCCATTGACAAAGATGGTCATGAGAATATTTCTTTCAAATTGGCCTTTGTCATTCTGCATATTCATAGCAGAACTTCTAACAATACCATTGCAGTCATTCATGAAACTCCAAAATTATAATCATGAGACAGAAAGTCACATGGTTCCAACAGCTCTGGTAAAAGACCATGTGAAACAATATGTATTAAGATTTCTTTACTAATAATATTGAATAAAAATCAGAGTTGATTTCCAAATTTCAGATTTTAATCCTTTTGAATGAAGTTGAAAGTGTGGTTTTATTTAGAGATATTTTGCCCAGATGCTTGTGAATATGATTCTCTTTTTCATTATGTAAAAAATTGAGATCACTAGATTCTATGTAACAAAAACAGCCTTGGCAACTTGTGGATTCCATTCTAATGCCTTATAAAATATACCCTTACTTCAAACATCACTGCCTATTGCAGAATTTATATTATGCAATGCTAACTTTGAAACCAATTCCTGGATGTAAACCTCCACATCTTGATCAGGGAATGGCGTTTCTAAATGGATCTATAAGTATTCTACAGTGTGCAATTCTTGCTGCCATGAACTTATTAGAACATTTCAGGGGCCATTTATATTAGAATATATTCCTTTATCCAAAGACATATATGGTTATGGTCTATTTTTGAACTATTACAAATGTTAAGTTTGGTTAAGAGAAGTTTGACACAAGCAGTCTATTCATTTATGAAGTTCAGAGTTCAAAATATCTAAGGAATTCCTAAGCCTATTGTCAAAATGTAGAACAATATTGTGACAAACAGAATTCCCTCAGAAGCTTTTTTGATTTAATTATTTCTCAACTGAATAGACTATTTTTAGAGTGGTTTTAGGTTCACAGTGAAATTGAGTGGAAGGTGCAGAGATGTTCCATATACCAACTGCCCCAACACATGCATAGCTTCTCCCATTATTAATATCCGCCACCAGAGTGGCATATTTGTTACCACTGAAGAACTTACATTGACACATCGTCACCCAGAGTCTATAGTTTACATTAGGATTGTACATTCAACAAGTTTGGACAAGTATATAACGACATGTATCCACTATTGTAGTATAAAAATATTGTCGTATACATTTTTTCACTGCCCTGATAGGCCCTGTGATCCACTTATTCATCCCTCCCTTCCCTCAAGCCCAGGCAACCACCGATCTTTTTGCTTTCTCATTAGTTTTGCCTTTTCCAGAGTATCATGTAGTAGAATCATGCATGATGTAGCCTTTTCAGACTGGCTTATTTCTTTTTTTTTTTTTTTGAGACGGAGTCTCGCTCTGTCGCCCAGGCTGGAGTGCAGTGGCCGGATCTCAGCTCACTGCAAGCTCCGCCTCCCAGGTTTACGCCATTCTCCTGGCTCAGCCTCCCAAGTAGCTGGGACTACAGGCGCCCGCCACCTCGCCTGGCTAGTTTTTTGTATTTTTTTTAGTAGAGACGGGGTTTCACCATGTTAGCCAGGATGGTCTCGATCTCCTGACCTCATGATCCGCCCGTCTCGACCTCCCAAAGTGCTGGGATTACAGGCTTGAGCCACCGCGCCCGGCCCAGACTGGCTTATGTCACCGGCAATATGCATTTAAGTTTCCTTCATGTCTTTTTATGACTTGATAGCTTATTCCTTTTTATTCCATTGTCTGGATGTACCAGTTTATTTATCTACTGTCCTACTGATGACAGACATTTTGGTTACTTCTACATTTTGGATATCTTTAATGAAGTTGCTATGAACATCTGTTTGCAGGTTTTTGTGTGGATATAACTTTTCAGTTCCTTTGAGTAAATATTAAGGAGCAATGAATGTTGGATTGTATGGTTTATTTTGTAAGAAATCACCAAGTGGTCTTCCAAAAGGCTGTACCCTTGTTCATTCTCACCAGCAATAGATAAGAGTTCCTGATGCTCCACATCCTCCACATTCTTGTTAGTCTTTGTTAGTGTTTTGGACTTTGGCCATTCTAATACCTGTGTGGTTGTATCTATCTCTTGTTTTAATTTGCATTTCTCTAATGACTTTATGAGGTGGAGCATTATTTCATACGTTTATTTGCAATTCATATATCTTCTTTGGTGAGGTGTCTGCTAAGATCTTTGGCCCAGTTTTTAAATTGGGTTGTTCATATTCTTATTTTTGAGTTTAAGAGTTCTTTGCATATTTTTATTTTACTGTCTCCAGTGCTTTTCATTTAAGTCTGATTCTCTGACCTTTATTGTTTTCCTTTTTTCTAAAGAATTTTTTTCAACATTCCATGTAATGCAGGTTTCCTGAAAACAAATTCCCTCCATTTTGTCTGAGAACGCCTTTATTTCTCTCTTTTTATTTTCTTTCCTTTGAGACAGAGTCTCACTCTGTCCCCCAGGCTAGAGTGCGATGGCACCATCTCAGCTCAATGCAACCTCCACCTACTGGGTTTAAGCTATTCTCTGGCCTCAGCCTCCCGAGTAGCTGGGATTACAGGCACCTGCCACCATGCCCAGCTAACTTTTTTATTTCTAGTAGAGACAGGGTTTCACCATGTTGGCCAGGCTGGTCTTGAACTCCTGACCTCAGGTGATTCACCCACCTCTGCCTCCCAAAGTGCTGCAATTACAGGCATGAGCCACTGTGCCTAGCCTCCTTCATTTTTGAAGATTAATTTCACAGGATACAGAATTCTAGGCTGGTGGGTCTTTTCTATCAAGACTCTTGATATTTCACTCCACTCTCTTCTTTGCATGGCTTCTGAGGAGAAGTAGAGCATAATTTTTATCTTTGTTCCTCTGTAGGTAAGATAGACACCTTTGGCTTCTTTCAGGATTTTTTTTTTATTTATCTTTGATTTTTTGTAGTTTAAAATATTTGGTTGGTGCAAAGATAATTGTGGTTTTGCCATTACAGTTTTGCCATTGAAAGCAATGGTAAAACCACAATTGCTTTTGCTTTTTTTTTTTTTTTGAGAAAAAAATAAGTGTTTTACTTAGGCTCAAATAGCTAATTGTTCAAAGAAAAGACAAACAATGAAAATAGTACTTCTATCTTTCAGCCATCCAAAAGAAAACACAGCTTATTTTCAAAACTGAAATATTGGACTTGGAATTCTGTGGTAGAAACCGCAATTATATTTGCACCAACCTAATGATATGCCTATATGTACGACTTTCGGCATTTATTCTACTTATTCTCTGAGCTTTCTAGATCTGTGGTTTGGTATCTGACATTAATTTGGGGAAGTTCTCAGTCATTATTGCATCAAATATTGCTTCTATTCCTTTCTTTGTTTCTCTCTCTCTCTTCTGGTATTCCTATCATGCATATTATACCTTTTGTAGTTGTCCCTCAGTTCTTGGATATTTGATCCTGTTTTTTTTTTTTTTTGTCAGTCATTTTTTTTCTCTTTGGTGTGGGTTTTTTTGGTGTGTGTGAAGTTCAGAGATTCTTTCCTCAGCTGTATCCACTCTTCCAATGAGCCCATCAGGGGTGTTCTTTATTTCTGTTACAGTGTTTTTGATCTCTAGAATTTCTTCTTGTATTATTCTTAGAGTTTCATCTCTCTGCTTATATTGGCCACTTGTTGTTTCATTCCATGCTGTCTACTTTCTCCGTTAGAGTCCTTAGCATATTAATCATAGCTGTTCTAAATTCCCAGTCTTATACTCAAACATCTCTGCTATATTTGAGTCTGGTTCTGATGCTTGCTCTGTCTCTTTTAACTCTGTGTTTTTTCCTTTAAGTATACCTTGTACTTTTTTCCTGATAGCTGGACATGATATACTGGGTGAAAGAAATTGCTATAAAAAGGTCTTTGATAAAGTGGTGGCAAGGTGTGTGTGAACAGGGTGAGAGGAACCAATTATAGTCCTATAAGTATAAGTGTCAGGCATTTAATGAGACTGTACGTCTGGTTTGGGAACTTCACAACTGCTTCTCAGTCTCCCCTGCCCACTTCAGTGCAACAAAATGGCTAGAGTGGCTTGGAGTTGGGTATCTCCCTTCTTCCACATGGAAGGTTAGAGGGAATTAGAGTTGTTTACTTCCCTACCCCCAAGTCAGTTTGACTCTGATTTAAAACTGCAGCAGGTTAGATTCCAGTTAAGCAATTTCTCTTGAGGGCAGACATCGTTAAGAAGAACAGAATGTTCTGGCATACTTCAAAATGGCTCCTTTTCCCTTCCTCCTGATGGAAGCACAATAGGATTTTTCTCTAATATTTACTGTGAGAATCTGGTTGAACTCCCAGGGATAAAACTCACAAAAGTACGTGGACTCACAATGACTAGGTACCTCCAGAGTTTTTCTCTCTCAGACTGGTCTACCCTGAGCCTCTAGCAACTGGTCAGTTATAGTTCAGGTTTCCCTACCTCAGCACTGCTTCCCATGGAGGTCTGTGCTAGGGGTTTCTGCTAGAGCCAGTCACAATTGTCTGCATTTTTCTATCAGTTTCTCCAATTTTGGGGGCAGTGGTTTGCCTTGTGGTTCCATCTCTCTGATGCATCTGAGAAGAGTTATTGATTTTTCAGTTTGTCTGGGATTTTATTTGCTGTTAGGATTCAATGGCAAGTTCTAGCTTCTTACATACCAGACTAGAAAATGGAATTCCTTGAGCCAATTTTTAACTGATAAATCACCAAACACTGACTATTGTTATTGGTAAGAAATGTGCTTTTAATAATCTTCACATTGTTTAAACATCCTAGTCTTAAGTGAAATACTGTGTGCAATAATAAATTTAGGACCACATATACTATCAGTATTAGATAACAGCTATATTCAAGAATTCTTATCTTGCATGCTTGCAGAAAGAACAAAGGGCTCTCAGCAAAATAAACCTTAGGAAACAGGTTTTCCAGCATCTGATTTTTCAATAATAAAAGAAAATTTTGTATGACAATATAATTTTATATCATTTACAAAATATTGCAGAATATTCATTATTCTCTTTTATCTAATCAACAATACTACATGAAGCAGGGCAGGGGTTATAATTAACCTTCTATATTAAAAAAGATTAAAATCAGTTGAAAGAGGTAAAATATTTTACTGTAGGACAAATTTCTAATTACTAGTAAGCTGTATTACTGGTATTAGAATCTGTAATGTTTTCTTTTTAAAAACATGTTTATTTTTAAGTAATTCATATTTCCTTAGCTTCTGTTTTCTCTTATACATAATAGCTTGCACCTGCAACTCTTTGGAGGCCTGCCCAAGGGCTACTGGAGCTACTTTGCTTGCATGCACAGAGAGCTGGAAATGTTTGGATTTTATGTCCCTCCAAGTATGGTTCATAAAAAGTGACTAGGGCAGGCAGTCCAGCCCAGCTCCCTTGCCTGGGTCAGGACAAACTGATAGACATTTATATCCCAGAGCTCCTTGTGAGACAAAGTTGATGCTTGCATTATTTCTATAATTACAACCTTGTTTGGCTTCTTTCACTTTCAAGTTCTCCATCTCCCAGCCCTTACAGTTTATTCTTGGGAGCTCTTCCTTAATAAATCACTTGCACTTTTTTTTTTTTTTTTTTTTTGCTTTCCATTCATTTGGTAAATATTCCTCCATCCCTTTATTTTGAGCCTTTGTGTGTCTTTGCATGTGAGATGGGTCTCCTGAATAGAGCACACCAATAGGTCTTGACTATCCAATTTGCTCATCTGGGTCTTTTAATTGGGGCATTTAGCCTGTTTACATTTAAGGTTAATATTGTTATGTGTGAATTTGATCCTGTCATTATGATGCTAGCTGGTTATTTTGCCCATTAGTTGATGCAGTTTCTTCACAGTGTCGCTGGTCTTTACAATTTGGTATGTCTTTACAGGGGCTGATACCAGTTGTTCCTTTCCATGTTTAGTGCTTTCTTCAGGAGCTCTTGTAAGGTAGGCATGGTGGTGACAAAACCTCTCAGCATTTGCTTGTCTGTAAAGGATTTTATTTCTGTTTCACTCATGAAGCTTAGTTTGGCTAGATATGAAATTCTGTGTTGAAAATTCTTTTCTTTAAGAATGTCGAATATTGGCCCTCACTCTCTTCTGTTTTGTAGGGTTTCTGCAAAGAGATACACTGCTAGTCTGTGGGTAACCAAAGCTTTTTCTCTGGCTGCCCTTAACATTTTTTCCTGCATTTCAACCTTGTTGAATCTGATGATTATGTGTCTTGGGGTTGCTCTTCTCAAGGAGTATCTTTGTGGTGTTCTCTGTATTTCCTGAATTTGAATGTTGGCCTGCCTTGCCAGGTTGGAGAGGTTCTCCTGGATAATTATCTTGAAGAGTGTTTTCCAATTTTGTTCCATTCTCCCCATCACTTTCAGGTACATCAATCAAATGTAGGTTTGGTCTTTTCACTTATTCCCATATTTCTCAGGGCCTTTGTTCATTCCTTTTTCAATATTTTTTCTCTAATCTTGTCTTCACGCTTTATTTCATTAAGTAGATCTTCAGTCTCTGAAATCCTTCCTTCTGCTTGGTTGATTCAGGCATGGATACTTGTATATGTTTCACAAAGTTCTCATGCTGTGTTTTTCATCTATATCGGTTCATTTATGTTCTTCTCTAAACTGGTTATTCTAGTTAGCAATTCACCTAACCTTTTTTCAAGGTTCTCAGCTTTCTTGCATTGAGTTAGAGCATGCTCCTTTAGCTAGGAGGATGTTATTACCCACCTTCTGAAGCCTACTTCTGTCAATTCATCAAACTCATTCTCTGTCCAGTTTTGTTCCCTTGCTGGTGAGGAGTTGTGATCCTTTGGAGGAGAAGAGGCATTCTGGTTTTTTAAACTTTCAGCTTTTTTTGTACTGGTTTATCCCCATCTTCATGGATTAATCTACCTTTGGTCTTTGATGTTGGTGACCTTCAGATGAAGTTTCTGAGTGGATGTCCTTTTTGTTGATGTTGATGCTATTCCTTACTGTTTATTAGTTTTCCTTCTAACAGTCAGGCCCCTCTGCTGAAGCTCTACTGGAGTTTGCTGGAGATACACTCCAGACCCTGTTTGCCTGAGTATCACCAGCAGAGGCTGCAGAATAGCAAAGATTGCTGCCTGTTCTTCCTCTGGAAGCTTCATCCCATGGGACACCCACCAGATGCCAGCTGGAGCTCTTCTGTATGAGGTGTGTGTCAGCCCCTACTGGGAGGTGTCTCCCACTCAGGAGACACAGGAGTCAGGGACCAACTTGAGGAAGCAGTCTGTCCCTTATCAAAGGTTGAATGCTATGCTGGGAGATCTGCTGCTCTCTTCAGAGCCGGCTGGCAGGGACATTTAAGTCTGCTAAACCTGTGCCCACAGTCGCCCCTTCCCCCTGGTGCTCTGTCTCAGGGAGATGGGGGTTTTATCTATAAGCCCCTGACTGGGGCTGCTCCCTTTTTTTCAGAGATTCCCTGCCAGAAAGGAGAAATCTAGATAGGCATTCTGTTTACAGCAGCTTTGCTGAGCTACAGAGGGCTTTTTCCTGGTCCCTGATAAAACAGACTTTAAAGCAACAAAGACCGAAAGAGACAAAAAAGGGCATTACATAATGGTAAAGGGATCAACGCAACAAGAGCTAACTATCTTAAATATATATGCACCCAATACAGGAGCACTCAGATTCATAAAGCAAGTTCTTAGAAACCTACAAAGAGACTTAGACTCCCACACAATAATAGTGCGAGACTTTAGCACCCCACTGTCAATATTAGACTGATCAATAAGACAGAAAATTAACAAGGATATTCAGGACTTGAACTTGACTCTGGACAAAGCAGACCTAATAGACATCTACAGAACTCTCCACCCCAAATCAACAGAATATACATTCTTCTCAGCACCATATCATATATTATTCCAAAATTGACCACATAATTGGAAGTAAAACACTCCTCAGCAAATGCAAAAGAATGCAAATCATAACAGTCTCTCAGACCACAGTGCAATCAAATTAGAACTCAGGATCAAGAAAGTCATTCAGAACTGCAGAACTACAAGGAAACTGAACAACCTGCTCCTGAATGACTACTGGGTATATAACAAAATGAAGGCAGAAATAAATAAGTTATTTGAAATCAATGAGAACAAAGATACAATGTACCAGAATCTCTGGGACACAGCTAGAGCAGTGTTTAGGGGAAAATTTATAGCACTAAATGCCCACAACAGAAAGCAGGAAAGATCTAAAACCGACACATTAACATTACAATTAAAATAACTAGAGAAGCAAGAATAAACAAATTCAAAAGCTAGCAGAAGACAAGAAATAGCTAAGATCATAGCAGAACTGAAGGAGACAGAGACTCAAAAACCCCTTCAAAAAAAATCAATGAATCCAGGAGCTTGTTTTTTGAAAAGATCAACAAAATAGACTGCTAGACAGACTAATGAAGAACAGCTTTTACAATGTTGGTGGGAGTGTAAATTGGTTCAACCATTGTGGAAGACAGTGTAGCAATTCCTCAAGGATCTAGAACCAGAAATACCATTTAGCCCAGCAATTCCATTACTGGGTATATACCCAAAACATTATAAATCATTCTACAAAAAGACACATGCACACGTATGTTTATTGTGGCACTGTTCACAATAGCAAAGACTTGGAACCAACACAAATGTCCATCAGTGATAGACTGGATAAAGAAAATGTGGCACATATATACTACAGAATACTATGCAGCCATAAAAAAGGATGAGTTCATGTCCTTTGTAGGGACATGAATGAAGCTGGAAACCATCATTCTTAGCAAACCAACACAAGAACAGAAAAGCAAACACTGCATGTTCTCGCTCAGAAGTAGGAGTTGAACAATGAGAAGACATGGACACAGGGAGGGGAATACCACATACTGGGCCTGTCAGGGAGTGGGGGGGCTATGAGAGGGATAGCACTGGGAGAAATACCTAATGTAGATGAAGGGTGCAGCAAACCACCATGGCATGTGTATACCTGTGTAACACACCTGCATGTTCTGCACATGTACCCCAGAACTTAAAGTATAAATAAATCACTTGCACAGAATTCCTCATTTCAGGATTGGTGTTTCAGGAATCCATTCTAAGAAATTAAGAAAAATGATAAATGAAAAGTAAATATTTTTTCTAAGAGCATAGTTTTCGTAAATGCAGGAGATAGAAAACCTAACTAAACCACCATTACTTCTTTGTTCTATTAGTCCACGAGGTCTTTTTACTAGAGATAAACATTTATGTTCAAGTTTTTACCTTGCCACAAATTCACTTAACCTCGTTTTTTAATCTATATACACACAGAACTGATTTAGAGTGGTTCAACTTGAGATTTTTCAACTTTATGATGGTGCTGAAAGCAATACACATTCAGTATGCTCCTTGACTTATGAGGGTGTTTTGTCTGGATAAGTCCATCCTCAACTGAAATTATCATTTCAGAAACACATGTTTGGCTTATGATATTTTTTAACTTACAGTGGGTTTATTGGGATATAACTGCATCATAAGTTAAGGAGCATTTATACTGGGGGATAATAGCAACTGCCCAGAATATTATATGTATATAGGTATTATGATGATCAAATGAATAGAGAAATCATTTATAAACTATTAAACACTCAAATAGGGGCTCCCAAAATGAAAAAAGTAAATTAAAATGTAGACTCCCAGACTTCCTGCCCCCAAGCTCCACAGATTTCCATTCAGTAGGTATAGTGGATTAGGGAAATGCATTTTCACAAGCACCCCGGGGTGAAGACTGTTCAAACATTTTGAGAAACATTGAACTATACTAGGTCAGCTGATATCAGTATCGTCATGTACATACAATTGTCTTCTTTTCCTTTGGACTTCACTGTATAAAATTTAACTTAGATATTGTTTTAATGTATTTTTATATAGATGTGCACTCATTAATTAGCCATTGATATTTAAAAATTGAATAAAAAATGTACTGCGGAAATTTAAAAGTGAATTCATCTAAAGCATTCAAGTCATGAAACATAATTAGTTACACAAGAGTTACATAAGAAAGAAATATGCACAATTTGAGGTAATTACTATTCCTTGGGTTTGGATCCTGTATTTTTGAAGATATTCCTCTTTGAAATTTATTATTTCGGTGATAAAGGACATTTTGGTCAGTGACAGAGTGCAAATCTTATAGTGTCTCCATAAGACTATAATGAAGCTATATAATGAAGCTATATCATCTACATTTGTGTAAGTGCACAAACTTGTATGACTTTTGTAGTTCAAATTTATATAATGTATCATAGACACAGAGGTCATCAATTAGATACAGAATTACTTGGCTATCATTACTGATTTGTTCTTTTTGATTTTATGTAGGCTAAAGAGAAGAAGTAAATTCCCCTTCTGTTGATTCCAGTTCTATGTATCAGAATGTTAAAATACTATCTAAAATATTTTAAATGTCTAATTGTAAACCTATTTATGTATTTCTTTAAATTTAAATATTATACAAATTAGCAAAATTTTAAACTTCACTAAGTTTAAAACAATAGCAATTGTTTTATGGTTAAGAATTGTTTCATTGTTTTATTAAGAATATTGCTTTAAATACAAAATATTATTTTAATATTAAATACTATTGTTTTAAATATTAAGTTTGCTAAAATATTGTTACTCTTTTTAAGTTTAAATATTGTAGGCTGGGTGCAGTGGATCATGCCTATAATCTCAGCACCTGGGGAGGCCAAGGTGGGAGGATCACGAGGTCGAGAGGTCAAGAGATCAAGATCATCCTGGCCAACATGGTGAAACACCATCTATACTAAAAATACAAAAAGTAGCTGGGCGTGGTGGCACGGCCTGTAGTCCCAGCTACTCAGGAGACTGAGGCAGGAGAATTGCTTGAACCCGGGAGGTGGAGGTTGCAGTGAACCCAGATAGCACCATTGCACTCCAGCCTGGTGACACAGTGAGACTCCATCTCAAAAACAAAAAAAGTTTAGGTATTGTTAAGTTTTAAAACAATAACAATATTCTTTTAAGGAGAATAAATAGTGTTATTCTTTAATGTGGGCAAATTAAGCGATTTCATGCTTTATCCACGCTTATGTCTCCCAAATTTAAATCCGCAGCACAGAACTCTCCTGAAAAGAAAATCACATTCCAGAATCATATAAACAGCTACTTAAATAATATTTATGCATATGGCTAGCCGGTTTCTCAGCAACGTTTACTAAATATGGAATCCTTTCCCCATTGTTTGTTTTTGTTAGGTTTGTTGAAGATCAGATGGATGTCAACGTACAGTCTTGTATCTAGGATCTCTATTCTGTTCCATTGGTCTATGTGTCCGTTTTTGTACCAGGATCATGCTGTTTTGGTTACTGTTGCCTTGTAGTGTAGTTTGAAGTTTGGCAGCGTAATGCTTCAACCTTTGTTCTTTTTGTTTAGAATTGTCTTGGCTATTTGGGCTCTTTTTTGGTTCCATATGAAATTTTTAAAGTAGTTTTTTTTCTCCCCCTCTAATTCCATGAAGAATGTCAATAGTAACTTAATGAGAATATCATTCAATATATATATTACTTTGGGCAGTATGGCCATTTTTATGATGTTGATTCTTCCTATCCATGAGCATGGAATGTTTTTCCATATAGTTGTGTCCTCTCTTACTTCCTTGAGCAGTGGTTTGTAGTTTTTGAAGAGGTCTTTCACTTCCCTTGTTGGCTGTATTCCTAGGTACTTTATTCTCTTTGGAGCAATTGTGATGGGAGTTCATTCATGATTTGGCTCTCTGATTGTCTATTGATTGTGTATAGGAATGCTTGTGATATTTGCACACTGATTTTGTTTCCTAAGACTTTGCTAAAGTTGCTTATCAGCCTTAAGAAGGTTTTGGGCTCAGATGATGGGGTTTTTCTAGATATAGGCTTATGTCATCTACAAACAGAGACAGTTTGAGGCAGCAAACCACCGTGGCACACGTTTACCTATGCAACAAACCTGCACATCTTCCACATGTATCATGGAACTTAAAATTAAATTGTTTTAAAAAAGATGTATGGTAGGCATCTCAAGCAGTATATCTACAACTGAACCCTTGGTGTAGCTCTTAGACCTGTTGCACCCTAGTCTTATTCATCGTTCAGTTGCTCAGAATGAATAAATAATAGTACTTTTTAAAACCAAACAAATTGGACTCTCCATGGGTTCATTTTTTTTATACCCCATATCCAATTTTGTCTCATTGCAGTGATCTGTTAAAATATGCAATACATATTATTTCCCCAAATCTAGCAATGACTCCCTATTTCACCCAAGGTAAGATACAAATTATTATCACGGTCCACATATCTCTAAATGTTACAAAACCATGTTCTCTATTACTTTCAAGATTTCATCACTATCAGTTTCCATCTTGCTTTCTCTGATTTAACTGAATTAACTACTGGCCTCCATGCTGTTCCTTGAACATAACTGGAATGCTGTTGTTTTCATCTGTGGTGATTGTTCTCAGATATCCAATGGCCTCTTTTCCCAAACTCTTTTTCTTAAATGCTACTTTTCAATATATCTAACTTAACCATTTTATTTAAAACTGCACCTCAGCAACATTCTAGATCTTTTTCAATTTTCTCTTATATTTGCTTGTTTTGTCTTTCTGCTCTGTATTCTGGAAAATTTTCAACAAATTTCTTCCCATTCTTCTGAAGACTTTTGTTTTAAATTGTATCATCTCTAGTTTTTTTTTTTTTTTTTTTTTCTATGAGACTTTTCCTATCTTCTGATCTGAAACAGAGAAGCTTTCTTATTGGAAGTGTTAGATTTGAAGCTTTAATAGCTTTCTAATACTAATAGATTAAATAACATCTCACAACTGAAAATTCTAGTTGGAATTAAATAAAACAACTATTTCAAAGATTTATGGAAAATTCTATATCTAGTCAAACTTTTTAGAAGAGAGAAAAAATATAGATTTCTGTACCCCAGAACCCTGAAATGTCGTTGTCCNATACTAATAGATTAACATCTCACAACTGAAAATTCTAGTTGGAATTAAATAAAACAACTATTTCAAAGATTTATGGAAAATTCTATATCTAGTCAAACTTTTTAGAAGAGAGAAAAAATATAGATTTCTGTACCCCAGAACCCTGAAATGTCGTTGTCCATACATCTTTTCTGAAAAAAATTACTTGAGAGATGTCAGAAATGTAATCAAACAATTTATAGCTACAGTCAAACATTGCTTAACAAAGGGGATACATTCTGAGAAATGTATCATTAGGAGATTTTGATGTTGTACGAGCATCATAGCTTACACCAACTTAGATGGTATAGCCTACTCTATTACACAGCTCTATTATAATCTTTATGGGAATATTGTCATATGTGTGGTCTGTCATTGACCAAAAATGTTGTTACGTAGCATATGACTGCAATGATAAAGAGAAATGTCTTCAAAAAGAGGAGTTCAAAGAGACATTCAGAGGAATGTCTTCAAAAGAGCATTCATACAACACAGAGTATTCATCCTTCCAAATTTATGATTGATTTTAAGTTAAAAAAAAAACCCTATAAAATCCATGGTCCAAATATAACATTTTCCATAAAATTTAGAATTAGCTTATTAATTTCTATGAAGGAATCTGGTTGGAATTTTGATTGGGATCGCACTATATCTCTCAAATTGAGATTCACTGAAATACTGTAATATTGAGTTTTCTGATTCATAAAAGTGGTATCTCTATTCTAGGGTTTCTCAATATCAGCACAACAGACACTTTGGATATGATCATTATTTGTTGTGAGGAACTGTCCTGTTCATTACAAGATGTTTAGCCAGTAGAACATTCCTTTCTCCCACTAAACCCAGTTATGACATCAAAAAATGATTCTAGACATTGCTAAATGTCCTCTTGGGGGCAAACTTGCCCTCCTTTTCCATTGAGAACAACTGTAACAAAGTTATACAATGTAAGTGATAGAGCTCAGAGAGAAAAAAAGATTAAATACAGAACAGAGCAGTTGAGAATTGTAGGACAGTAACAGGCAGTCTAAAATATACATGTAATCCAAGACACAAGAGGAGAGGAGAGTGATGATCAAAAGGGACAGAAAAAATATTGGAAGATATAATTTCATCCAAAATTTGGGGAAACTGAGTCCAAGCACTAATGATTTTTACTAATTGCGGAAGAAATTTTGGTCCTCAATTAGTAAAAGACATTAGTGCATGGATTGAGTTTGTGAAACCTCAAGCAGGATAAAGGTAAAGATTACTAAACACATACCATAGATAAAAAAAAGGTTTACAATCAAAATTAAATGGAAAATATAAGTGTAGCCAGAGGAAAAAGTCATATATTCAGAGGAACAACAATAATAACAGCTGACTTTTCATCATAAGCAACAAAACCAGAAGTCAATAGAATAATATCTTTAAAATGCTGGAGGAAACCCCAGAATTCTATACTAAGTAAATATTCATTCTAAAAAATGAAGATAAAATAAAGACAATTTTAGGAAAATGTGCAAACATTTTTGATTAGCTCTTAGCAGTACAAGAAATACTAATGTTCTTTCAGCTAAAGAGCAACTATTCCAGATAAAAACCTGGATCTTCAAAGACAGATGAATATTATTAGAAATAGCATATGTGTCCCGATATATACAGAAAATTGTTTAAACCCAACTAACAACAAAGCTAGAGTTTCTAACATGTAGAAATGAAATGTAGATAACAACACAACAAAGGAGAGCAAAAAGGATAGATGCATTTTTGCTGGTTTAAGGTTCTTATAGATTAGATGGTAAAACATTAGTTGAAGATAAACTGTCATAAGCTACAGATGCATTTGCAATCCTCATAGCAAACATAAATATAATACTACTGAAAACTATACAAAACAAATAAGTTGATTGTAAACACAAACTTATCTATATTAACAATTACATTAATAATTGTCATTATACACCGATGACATAATTTTGTACGTATAAAATATGAATCTACAAACAAACATATAGTAATAAGTGCATTCATGAAGATAGCTGAGTATAAGGATGGTAAACCAAAACAAATTGTGTTTTATATACTACCAAGAAACATTTGGAAACTGAAAAAAGGTATTATTTACAATAGTATCAACTATTTCATCAATTACATGGACATAGGTTTACTTTGGGAAATATAAAATTCCTACACTTAAAACTAAAAAAAAATGCTGACAGAAATTAGATAAAATTTAAAGAAATTGAGATAGATTTTATTTTTATAGGTCAGAAGACTAATAATTTTAAGATGTTAATTCTCTTAAAGTTGATTTAGATATTTAATGTAATCTCACTCAAAATCCTTGAAGGATTTTCTTTTCATAAATATTGGAAAAAACCAACTCTAAAATTTATATAAAATGTAAAGGACTTAACAAAAAAAAATATTTTAAAAGGAGAAGGAAATAATTGAAGGTCTTACACTATGTGACTTCAAGACATTGTATACAAAGCCCCAAGTATTCATATAATATAGTTGGGCTGGGCGCGGTGGCTCATGCCTGTAATCCCAGGACTTTGGGAAGCCAAGGGGGTAGACCACCTGAGGTCAGGAGTTTGAAACCAGCCTGGCCAACGTGGTGAAACCTCATCTCTACTAAAAGTACAAAAATTAGCCGGGTGTGGTGACAGGTGCCTGTAATCGCAGCTACTCAGGAGGCTGAGGTAGGAGAATCACTTGAACTCAGGAGGCAGAGTTTACAGTGAGCCGAGATCATGCCATTGCACTCCAGCCTGGGCAACAAGAGTGCGATTCCATCTCAAAAAACCAAAAACTAAAACAAACAAACAAACAAAAATCGTATAGTTGGCATGATGATACTTATATAGATCAACTAACAGAACTGACTCTAAAACATAGACCACACATCTTTACTCAATTCATTTTTAATATAGCAAAGTGCTTCAACAGAGATACCAAAGTGTTTCCAATAAATGGTTCCAGAACAACCCCATATTCAAATGAGAATGGAAAGTAAACTTTGACTTTCACTTCATACCATATGTAAAATTAAATTGAAATGAATAATTTACCTACATCTGAAAGCAAAATTATTATTTTCTAGAAATAAAACAGGTGAATATTTTGTGACTCTCAGGCAAAGTTTTCTAACACAGATGAAAAAAGATAAGAACCATAAAAGAAAAAATATATAAATTGCAATTTATCAAAATTAAAAACTTCTGTCGGGAAACAAAAGGGAAAATGCAAGCCACAGGCTGGGCATCATACGAAATATGAGATATGAAAGAAAGAACTGATATACACAATATATAACAACTTCTACACAATAATTAGGAGAAAACAAACACCCTATCTAAAAAAAAAAAAAAAAAAAA
>NW_016810859.1:128446-141814 GCF_001698545.2 Rhinopithecus bieti
AAAAAAAAAAAAAAAAAAAAAAAAAAGAATTTAGAACAAAGCCAATGTTTACAAACTATTTGTAGGATTGTAAAATGCTCTTGTCACTTCGATAAACTGTCAGTTTCTTAAACGTTTACACATAAATATGCTCTATCACCTAGCAATTCCATTCCTAGGAACTGGAGAAATAAACCCATATGTCTATAGAAAGACATGTACAAGAATATTCATAGCAGCTCAATTTGTAATAGCCTGTAATTGGAAACAACCGAAGCCTATCAATAGGAGAAAGTGTAAACAAACTGAAATATTCATAGCAAAGGAACAGGACTGAGTAATACAAAAGAATAAACTACTAACATACACAAATACACAGATGAATCTCAAAACCTTTTTTTATGAAAGGACACATATAGAAGAGTACTTATTGTACGATTTCATTTGTATGTAAGTTCAGAAATAGGCAAAGCTAAATCTATGCCGACAGATATTAGGATGTATTGAACGAGGTAACAAGGGTGCCTTTTGGGGTGCCAGAAATATTCCTTTGTTTTGGCTAATGGTTGCACTGTGTCTACCTTTCTTAAAATTCTTCAAGTTTTACACTTGATTTGTGCATTTTACTTACTACAAATTATAGCTCAACAAAATACTATTAGTATAAACCAAAAATAAGATCTAGAAGTAATCACCATTTGATATCTAAAGAGAACCTGAGAAGTAAGTGTCAGACCACAATGTTTGTCACAAACTCAGGGAGATAAATGAGAATGGTGGCTGCAGATTCTGGAGGTATTCCAAGACACTCCATTCCCAGCTTTTTGTCTGAAACTTTGTTACGAGTATACATAAAGTCAAATTTGAGATGGATTTTCTTGAAATATTTGGTGTCTAGCCCTGGTAATTTAAGTTAATTATTTGATTATTACTCTTTGTCAATCAAGAGACTCTTATTATAACTGTAATACTACATAAAAATTCTTGGTAATTCATCTTAACAAAACATCATGTATAAGCAGATAATAAACACACAGATAAATTAGCAAATTCTTATGAGGCTTCTCGGAGCAGAGAACTGCTGGTTTACATCCAATATTTGTATTTAAGAAGCATTTAAATATTTTAGAATATATACAGGTATCTTAGTTTGGAATGTTTCCTCAGTTTCCAGCCGGATCCTACTTTAAAAGGAATGACATATATTTTTAGCTTCTTACATTTGTATGGGCCCTAAAACTTCTTGTTATTCTTTACATGGAAGAAAAAAATACACTTGGAATGGAGAAATGCATTATTGTTTACCATATTTTTCTGGTAACTGCTGAGAAATTCCAGTTGTTAGTAATTAATAAAATATATAATACAAAGATATGGCTGTTGTTAGTAATAAAAAGATACGGTTTCCTTACTCAACTCTATGCTACTTAGATGGGAAGAAGGTGGCTGAAATCTTCACAATCTGAGGCACTAGTTCTCTGGATATGCTAGTTAATTCTTGCAGGCAACTGTAATGCATTTCAAATATAAGTGTTGCCAGCAACCATTCTCTGAAAGACAAATGCTGTTGATTTAGGTGCTTGTTGCTGGTTTCTTATGGCTTTTGCCCGGTTTTGTAATCTTTCAGGCACATTTTATGGTTAAGCTAGTAATTACCCAGCCTAGATTTCTTACAGAGATATTCCAGAGCATAGTCATTTCATTGTACTTTACAAACTATTTTCTCTATTTCTTGATGGCAATTAATGGCAAGGATAATTTTATAAAGTACAGTTCAAACTTAATCAAAAACTTACTTCATTCACTGATCCCAAATCTTCTTTCTCCTTCCCTTGGTTTCTTTATCTCCTGAGATGACTGTATTGTAAGTTTCAACAGACTTATAGGCTAATGCCATTCAATCTCAAAAACATGTGAGGATCACTGATCACTGAACTAAACTTTGCCACATAAAGAAGGAAGAGCATGGAGAAATATTTAGAAGTGGAGAGACTGAGAATAATACATTGGTGACAACTCTAATTTATTTCCCAGCAACTTCAAAGTGTGGACACAGGGCCTGCTTTTGCTGAAATTTGCCAGACTGAGATAACTGACTAATTGTATCTCTAAGGAGAAGTCTGCTTATTTAATATGCAGGGAAGCAATGATGCTCAAGATGGTCAGTGTCTACACAGCAGCTATCATGTAAGTGCAATGCAAATCTCATTTTTCCTTTTTTTATTCATTTATTAGGAAGTGCAGAAGACAACCACAGAAACGATACCAGTCTACTACTGCACTTCATTTTGAATTGCCTTGCAGAGCTATTAATGAAAATTACAAAGCAAAATTTATATGCAGTAAATTAAACCATATCCTGGAATTTATCACTTAGGCCATTTGCTCCCAGTTGAAAATTCTTGAGCATATCCAAGGTAATCTGCCTGAAAATGTAATTATTTTGGAGGTATAGTAATACTTTCAATAGACTCAGAGGGTATATCAACTCTTTTACTCCTATTCCTGTTGAAAACTTATATACAAGACATTAGTATTTTGAAAATATGTTTGTTATCAAATAAAGTATACATTTAGATTTTAAAATAATTCACCTGGCCGGGCACAGGTAATCCCAGCACTTTGGGAGGCCAAGGCAGGTGGATCACCTGAAGTCACGAGTTTAAGACCAGTCTGGCCAACATGGTGAAACCCTGTCTCTACCAAAAATACAAAAATTAGCTGGGCGTGGTATTAGGGACCTGTAATCCCAGCTACTGGGGAAGCTGAGACAGGAGAATTGCTTGAACCAAGGAGGCAGAGGTTGCAATGAGCCGAGATCACGCCTTTGTACTCCAGCCTGGGTGACAAGAGAGAAACTCTGCCTAAGAAAAAAAAAAAATTAGGGTGACAATTTTTTATAACTTCCACATAATTTGCCCTTTATGGAAATGAGTACCACAGTGAAAACAGGGAGACAGGAAGCCAGGCAAGAGATGATAGTCACCAGAACTAAAGTGTTGTGGATTTAAGATACATATTGGGGCCATGATAAATTGCTAATGAATTTAATATAGGAGATAGAGAAAAGATGATTCCTGGTTTGGGAACTGGAAAAACAAGCCAACAGAAAACTTTCATTGTTATCCAACTATAATCTCTGAAGAAAGAGCTTTTTAGACAACCTTTACTACACTAAAAGAACCCATAAACTTCTCCACCAGGCTGTGGGCCATTCATTAAAGAATGCTGTAGTCATAGTGTAGTAGGGAACACACTGGGATTGGAGATCTGGTTTCAACTGTGTGACCTCAGTGAAGTCATCAAACCACGCAAAGATATTTTTTTAACCGTAAAATAGGTCAATGATACTTTCACTACAAAGTTCTTATGAGGGTCAAAAAAGATAATGCTTGAAAAAAATGCCTTTGGTGGAAGTTAAATTCGTAAGAGGCATTGTAGCTGTGTCTTTTAAATCTCCTTGTGTGTTACGTAACATGATGTCATATCTAAGTAGAGTCTTTTTAGTATTAGATTGATTTTGATTGTTCTAAACACTTTATTGGTAATAACTGATAATCACATATAACATACTATACATAATTATATTTATGTATTAATTATATAGTTATATACTAACTTATACAAATATGTGTGTGTGTGTTTACACACAAACAATAACAAAGAAAATATAACAACCTGAAATTTGACCTGGGCATTCTTTTTTGACATAATGCTGATGACAAGTTTAGCACCAAGTAAAGAATGTGGTAGCAAAGATAGTATCTCTTTTTCAAACTTATTTATTGTTCTCAATGCCAGGATGGTCAAGACATGCCTGAGGCTTTGTGGTTGATGTCTCTTGAGCAGAAGATCAATTCTGATTTCTGCCCCCTCTGGAGGCTGTCCAAAGAGAAGGGCAAAGGTCTCAGTTGAACAGTATCTTTCACATTGACCTGTTCATTTATTCAAATCAGCAGCACTATTTAAATAGGAATCAGAGGTCAGTGAAAACAGCATAAAGCTCCTGGATTGATGCTTTCAATTAGAAGAATTATATTCTGCTGTATATCTCCTCCTATAGCATCATGTTAGTGTGTTTCTCTTGGTACTTCCCATGGCCATTGTAATATACCTGTGTTTGCATATATCATGTATACACATATACACACATATATTTATGTATGTATATCCAATATGTGATATTGTATATATACTGTAGTATAAATACAGGCTAACAACCTTCACCTCTGCCATCACCTTAGAAGTCCTTACTTATCTTTCTGTAGTATCTCAGCCCCTCATTTATACTAGAAAGCAAATTTGTTTCAGATGAATGAAAGCGTTAATGAGTATATGGATGCCTAGATAAAATAAGTGAAATTCTTAAGCAAAATTCTAGCCTGCTGGAAGATGGGAATTAATCTGGTATTTTCATGGCAGGCAGATTAATGTAAAAGTTCCCTTTCTTTAAACTGATATTTAAAATCACTCTATAACATTAATATTCATTTATTCATTCAAAAAACATTTTTGAGTATCTACTATATCCATGGTACTCTACTAAATATTGGGAATATGATAGTAAAATTAAAAACAGCTCCTGCCATCACAGCATTATCCTCTAAGACATGTCCTGGACTTAAATTACATATTAAATTAACATCTGATTTTCAAAATAACATTATCAGAGGCAACCTTTACTTGGGCTGCTGTTTAAAGATGTACTCTTATGCTTCTTCCCATCACTACTTCTTAAGGTTTGGGTGCCTAGTTTCATATTTTCACAGTCAGGTTGCAATTCTAATGTTGACTTATGAATGTGAAGGTTTTACAGCGACTACTTTCTCTTCAATAACACAAATTTAGAAATAAACTGAATTAAGAAGAAAACTCCACAGACATTACTGAATTTCATGACAAAGCTGTGGATGTAACTGACAAAGTAAACTCTACCATTTCCTTATCCTGTAGATGTTCTCTGAAGAGTAGTGTGTTAGGCAGAGTATTCTTTATTGGATATTTAGGAAAAAAATGTAGTCTGTATTTTCCCGTGGAAGCAATGGGGTCACAATAGCCTAGCATTAATGAGAATGTAAAATGTGCACTGAAGTATCATTTCTAAAATATTTCTCTAATAGACCATAAATGGAAAAGTTTTTTGTCTGAGAGGGCTGCAAGGAGGAAGAGATGTGAAGAGTTTAATAGGATTTATGGTAAGCAATTTATCATAATCTTTTCTGACCTGATGTGATTTTTTCCTAAGAATTATTTTTTAGGTCTGCTGGCAAGATGGCCAAATAGGAACAGCTCTAGTCTACAGTTCCCAGCAAGACTGGCACAGAAGGTGGGTGATTTCTGCATTTCCAACTGAGGTACCTGGTTCATCTCATTGGGACTGGTTGGACAGTAGGCGCAGCCCACAGAGGGTGAGCTGAAGCAGGGTGTGGCATTGCCTCACCTGGGAAGCACAAGGGGTTGGGGGATTTCCCTTTCCTAGCCAAGGGAAGCCATTAGAGACTCTACCGGGAGGAGCAGTGCACTCTGTCCCAGATACTACACTTTTCCCATGGTCTTCACAACCAGCAGACCTCTGGTGCCTGGCTCAGCGGGTCCCACCCCCATGGAGCCCAGCAAGCTAGGATCCACTGGCTTGAAATTCTCACTGATAGCACAGCAGTCTGAAGTCAATGTGGGATGCTAGAGCTTGGTGAGGGGGAGGGGCATCTGCCATTGCTGACCCTTGAGTAGGGGGTTTTATCCTCACAGTGTAAACAAAGCCACAGGGAATTTCAAACTGGGCAGAGCCCATGGCAGCCCAGCAAGGCCTCTGTGGCCAGACTGCCTCTTCAGATTTCCTCCTTTCTGGGCAGGGCATCTCTGGGAAAAAAAAAAAAAAAAAAAAAAAAGGCAAAAACCCCAGGCAGGGACTTAAAAAAAAAAAGGCAGCAACCCCAGTCAGGGACTTATAGATAAAATCCTCATCTCCCTGGGACAGAGAACCTGGGGGAAGGGGTGGCTGTGGGCACAGCTTCAGCAGACTTAACTGTCCCTGCCTGACAGCTCTGAAGAGAGCAGTAGATCTCCCAGCATAGCATTCAACCTCTGATAAGGGACAGACTGCTTTTTCAAGTGGGTCCCTGACCCCCATGTATGCTGACTGGGAGACACCTCCCAGTAGGGACTGACAGCCAACTCATACNCCACTGGCTTGAAATTCTCACTGATAGCACAGCAGTCTGAAGTCAATGTGGGATGCTAGAGCTTGGTGAGGGGAGGGGCATCTGCCATTGCTGACCCTTGAGTAGGGGTTTTATCCTCACAGTGTAAACAAAGCCACAGGGAATTTCAAACTGGGCAGAGCCCATGGCAGCCCAGCAAGGCCTCTGTGGCCAGACTGCCTCTTCAGATTTCCTCCTTTCTGGGCAGGGCATCTCTGGGAAAAAAAAAAAAAAAAAAAAAAGGCAGCAACCCCAGTCAGGGACTTATAGATAAAATCCTCATCTCCCTGGGACAGAGAACCTGGGGGAAGGGGTGGCTGTGGGCACAGCTTCAGCAGACTTAACTGTCCCTGCCTGACAGCTCTGAAGAGAGCAGTAGATCTCCCAGCATAGCATTCAACCTCTGATAAGGGACAGACTGCTTTTTCAAGTGGGTCCCTGACCCCCATGTATGCTGACTGGGAGACACCTCCCAGTAGGGACTGACAGCCAACTCATACAGGAGAGCTCTTGCTGGCATCTGGCGGGTGCCCCTCTAGAATGAACCATCCAGAGGAAGGAACAGACAGCTGTCTTTGTTGTTCTGCAGCCTCCGCTGGTGATAACCAGGCAAACAGGGTCTGGAGTGGACTTCCAGCAAACTCCAGCAGACCACCAGAAGAGAGGCTTGACTGTTAGAAGGAAAACTAAAAACAGAAAGGAATAGCATCAATATCAACAAAAAAGACAACCACTCAGAGACCCCATCCGAAGGTCACCAACATCAAAGATCAGGAAAAACCAGCACAAAAAGGCTGAAAACTCCAAAAACCAGAACACCTCTTCTCCTCCAAAGGACCACAACTCCTCACCAGCAAGGGAACAAAACTGGACAGAGAATGAGTTTGATGAATTGACAGAAGTAGGCTTCAGAAGGTGGGTAATAACAAACTCCTCTGAGCTAAAGGAGCATGTTCTAAGCCAATGTAAGAAAGCTGAGAACCTCGAAAAAAGGTTAGATGAATTGCTAACTAGAATAACCAGTTTAGAGAAGAACATAAATGAACTGATATAGATGAAAAACACAGCATGAGAACTTTGTGAAACATACACAAGTATCAATGCCTGAATCAATCAAGCAGAAGGAAGGATATCAGAAACTGAAGATCAACTTAATGAAATAAAGTGAGGAGCTAAGATTAGAGAAAAAGAATAAAAAGAAATGAACAAAGCCTCCAGGAGGTATAGGATTACGTGAAAAGACCAAACCTATGTTTGATTGGTGTACCTGAAAGTGATGGGGAAAATGGAACCAAGTTGGAAAACACTCATCAGGATATCTTCCAGGAGAACTTCCCCTTCCCCAACCTGGCAAGTCAGGCCAACTTTCAAATTCAGGTAATACGGAGAACACCACACAGATATTCCTCGAGAAGAGCAACCCCAAGACACATAATCGTCAGATTCACCGAAGGTGGAAATGAAGGAAAAACTGTTAAGGGCAGCCAGAGAGAAAGGTTGGGTTATCCACAAAGGGAAGCCCACCAGGCTCTGCAGAAACCCTACAAGCCAGAAGAGAGTGGGGGCCAGTATTCAACATTTTTAAAGAAAAGAATTTTCAATGCAGAATTTCATATCCAGCCAAACTAAGCTTCATAGGCGAAGGAGAAAAAAAAAAAATCCTTTACAGGCAAGAAAATGCTGAGAGATTTCGTCACCACCAGGCCTGCCCTATAGTAGCTCCTGAGGGAAGCACTAAACATGGAAAGGAACAACTGGTACCAGCCATTGCAAAAACATGGCAAATTGTAAAGACCATTGATGCTATGAGAAAACTGCATAACTAATGGGCAAAATAATTAGCTAGCATCATAATGATAGGATCAAATTCACACATAACATTAACCTTAAATGTAAATGGGCTAAATGCCACAATTAAAAGACACATACTGGCAAGTTGGATAAAGAGTCAAGACCCATCAATGTGCTGTATTCAGGAGACCCATCTCACGTGCAAAGACACACATAGGCTTAAAATAAAGGGATGGAGAAATATTTACCAAGCAAATGAACAGCAAAAAAAAAAACACAGGAGTTGTAATCCTAGTCTCTGATAAAACAGACTTTAAACCAACAAAGATCAAAAGAGACAAAGCCATTACATAATGGTAAAGGGATCAGTGAAACAAGAAGAGCTAACTATCCTAAATCTATATGTACCCAATACAGGAGGACCCAGATTCATAAAAGTTCTTAGAGACCTACAAAGAGACTTAGACTCCTACACAATAATAGTAGGAGGCTTTAACACACCACTGTCAACACTAGACAGATCAATGAGACAGAAAATTAACAAGGATATCCAGGACTTGAACTCAACTCTGCACCAAACAGACCTAATAGACATCTACAGAACTCTCCACCCGAAATCAACAGAATATACATTCTTATCAGCACCGCATTGCACTTATTCTAAAAACGACCCCATAATTGGAGGTAAAACACTCCTTAGCAAATGCAAAAGAACAGAAATCATAACAAACTGTCTCTCAGACCACAGTGTAATCAAATTAGAACTCAGGATTAAGAAAGTCACTCAAAACTGCATGAGTACATGGAAACCAAATAAACTACTCCTGAATGACTACTGGGTAAATAATGAAATGAAGACAGAAACAAAGATGTGTATGAAACCAATGAGAACAAAGACACAATGTACCAGAATCTCTGGGACACATTTAAAGCAGTGTGTAGAAAAAAAATGTATAGCATTAAATGCCCACAAGAGAAAGCAGGAAAGATCTAAAATTGACACCCTCACATCACAACTAAAAGAACTAGAGAAGCAAGAGCAAACAAATTCAAGGGCTAGCCAAAGACAATAAATAACTAAGATCAGAACAGAACTGAAGGAGACAGAGACATGAAAAGCCTTTCAAAAAAAATCAGTGAACCCAGGAGGTGCTTTTCTGAAAAGATTAACAAAACAGATAGACCACTAGCTAGACTAATAAAGAAGAAAAGAGAGAAGAATCAAACAGATGCAATAAAAAATGAGAAAGGGGATGTCACCACTAATCCAACAGAAAAACAAACTAGAATCAGAGAATACTATAAACACCTCTTCACATATAAACTTAAATTCCTGGACACATACACCTTCCCAAGACTAAACTAGGAAGAATTCAAATCCCTGAATAGACCAATAACAAGTTCTGAAATTGAGGCAGTAATTAATAGCCTACCAACCAAAAAAAGTCCAGGGCTGGATGGACTCACAGCCGAATTCTTCCAGAGATATAAAGAGGAGCTGGTACCATTCCTTCTGAAATGATGCCAAACAACAGAAAAAGAGGGAATCCCCCCTAAAAACTCATCTTATGAGGCCAGCATCATCCTGATAACAAAACCTGGCAGACACAACAAAAAAGGAAAATTTTAGGCCAATATTCCTGATGAACATCAATGCAAAACTCCTCAATAAAATACTGGCAAACCAAATCCAGCAGCACGTCAAAAAGTTTATCCACCATGATCAAGTGGGCTTCATCTCTGGGATGCAAGGCTGGTTTAACATACGCAAATCAATAAATGTAATCCAGCACATAAACAGAACCAATGACAAAAACCACATGATTAGCTCAATACATTCAGAAAAGGCTTTCAGCAAAATTCAACACCCCTTCATGCTAAAAACTCTCAATAAACTAGGTATTGATGAACGTATCTTAAAATAATAAGAGCTATTTATGACAAACCCATAGTCAATATCATACTGAATCGGCAAAAACTGGAAGAATTTCCTTTGAAAACCAGCACAAGCAAGGATGCCCTCTCTCACCACTCCTATTGAACATAGTATTGGAAGTTCTGCTCATGGCAATTAGGCAAGAGAAGGAAATAAAGGGTATTCAATTAGGAAAAGAAGAAGTCAAATGGTCTCTATTTGCAGATGACATGATTATATATTTACAAAACTCCACAATCTCAGCCCAAAATGTCCTTAAGCCGATAAGCAACTTCAGCAATGTCTCAGAGTAAAAAATCAATGTGCAAAAATCACAAGCATTCCTATACACCAATAACAGACAAACAGAGAGTCAAATCATGAGTGAACTCCCGTTCACAATTGCTACAAAGAGAATAAAATACCTAGGAATACAACTTACAAGGGATGTGAAGGACCTCTTCAAGGAGAACTACAAACCACTGCTCAAGGAAATAAGAGAGGACACAAACAAATGTAAAAATATTCCATGCTCATGGATAGAAGATTCAATATCATGAAAATGGCCATACTGCCCAAAGTAATTTATAGATTCAATGTTATCTCNTCACAGAATTAGAAAAACCTACTTTAAAGTTTATATGGAACGAAAAAAGAGCCCACAGAGCCATGACAATCCTAAGAAAAAAGAAGAAAGCTGGAGACATCTTGCTACCTGACTTCAAACAATACTACAAGGCTGCAGTAATCAAAACAGCATGGTCCTAGTACCAAAAAAGAGATATAGACCAATGGGAACAGAACAGAGGCCTAAGAAATAACACCACACATCTACAGCCATCTGATCTTTGACAAACCTAACAAAAACAAGCAATGGGGAAAGGATTCCCTATTAATAAATGATGTTGGGAAAACTGGCTGACCATATGCAGAAAGCTAAAACTGGATCTCTTCCTTACACCTTATACAAAAATTAACTCAAGACGGATTAAAGACTTAGACGTAAGACCTAAAACCATAAAAACCCTAGAAGAAAACCTAGGCAATACCATTCAGGACACAGGCATGGGCAAAGACTTCATGTCTAAAACACCAAAAGCAATGGCAACAAAACCCAAAATTGACAAATGGGATCTAATTAAACTAAAGAGCTTCTGCACAGGAAAAGAAACTATCATCAAAGTGAACAGGCCATCTGCAGAATGGGAGAAAATTTTTGCAATCTACCCATCTGACAAAGGGCTAATATCCAGAATCTACAAAGAACTTAAAACAAATTTACAAGAACAAAACAACCCCAACTAAAAGTGGATGAAGGATATGAACAGACACTTCTCTAAAGAAGACATTTATGCAACCAACAAACATATGAAAAAAAGCCCATCATCACTGGTCATTAGATAAATGCAAATCAACACCACAATGAGACACCATCTCATGCCATTTGGAATGGCAATCATTAAAAAGTCAGGAAACAACAGATGCTGGAGAGGATATGGGGAAACAGGAACACTTTTACACTAAATTAGTTCCACCATTGTGGAGAACAGTGTGGCAATTCCTTAAGGAGCTAGAACTAGAAATACCATTTGACCCAGCAATCCCATGACTGGCTATATACCCAAAGGATTATAAATCATGCTGTTATAAAGACACATGCACACTTATGTTTATTGGGGCACTGTTCACAATAGCAAAGACTAGGTACCAACCCAAATGCCCATCAATGATAGACTGGATAAAGAAAATGTGGTACATATACACCATGGAATACTATGCAGCCATGTAAAAGGATTAGTTCCTGTCCTTTGCAGGGACATGGATGAAGCTAGAAACCATCATTCTCAGCAAATTAACACAAGAACAGAAATCCAAACACTGCATGTTCTCACTCATAAGTAGGAGTTGAACAATGAGAACACATGGACACAGGGAGGGGAACATCACACATTGGGGCCTGTTGGGGAGTGGGGAGCTAGGGAAGGCATAGCATTAGGAGAAATACCTAATGTAGATAACAGGTTGATGGGTGCAACAAACCATCATGGCACGTTTGTACCTATGTAACAAAGCTGCACGTTTATATGGAACAGAACCGCACATGTACCCCAGAACTTAAAGTATAAAAAAAATATTTTTAACTTCTTTAACTTTCATTATGTTTTATAATACAGCATTATAAAACCAAATATTTTGAACAAAATTTGTGAACCAAAAGATCAGGCAGAAAAAAAAAAACAAAAAGAGCATAAGATCCAAAATGAAGATATGCATAAGTGGTAAAGAAGCAGAAGAAGAATAAGATTTTGAAAATATCTTGGAATTTGTGGTTCAGAAAACATGAATTTGTTCCTGGATTAGTCACCTATTTGCCTAATGATCTAATCACCTAAAATCTGTAAGCCTTTGTTACTTCACCTATTTATGAAAGTGTGACACCATTCACTGTATACTATCTCACAAGGCTGCTTCAAGAAGTGTATAATTGGATGGGAACGTGTGTAGGGAAATTTCACAGAACTAGTAATTATTTATACGTTCAAGAAGTTTGGCACTAATGGGAAAATGAGAGCTGGAACAGAATTTCAAAAGATGGGAAGATCTTCTGAGATGGAGCTAGGGATTGAATTATGTCCTCCTAAAATATATACTTTGAAGTCGTAACCGCCAGTACTTCCAAATCTGACCTTATTTGAAAATAGGGTAATTGTAGCTGTAATTACTGTTAAGATGAGGTGATACTAGAGTAGGGTGGGCCCTAATCTAATATGACTGTTGTCCTTATAAAACGGGGGAAATCTAGACACAGACACAGACACATATAGAAGGTAAACATTATGAAGGGGCATAGAGAGAATATGGCCATCTACAAGCCAAGGTGAGAAGCCTGGAATAGGTCTTTTCCTCACAGCCCTTGGAAGAAACCAACCCTGCCAATACCTTGATTTTAGCCTTCTAGCTTCCAGAACTGTGAGACTGTCTGTTGCTTAAGTCACCCAGTTTGTGGTGCGTTGTTATGGTAGTCCTAGCACACTAATGCATATGAGAGCGTCTATGCCAGTCTCTAGATTGAGGAAAATAACCAAAGAATAGGAAGAAGCTGAAAATGAAAGGTGTGTGTGGGTGGGTGAAGAGGAGGGAAGATTTATGACAGAGCACATTTCTAAGGTGGGTTGAAGGCTGAGAATTAGAGCTTAGGATTGGACTATATATATATATATATATATATATGTGTATATATATGTGTATATATACGTATATATACGTATATATATACACGTATATATATACATATATACATATACATATATTTAAGTCAACATCCCTGTTCTATCCCAAAAGCCTAGGCCTGTTTCTCTAGCAGCCTGGAAAATCCAAATGTAGCAAGAAACACTTGTCTGCATCTGAAACTGGCCATCAGAGAACAGGTCCCTGACTCACAAGCACAGAGTGGTCTTTCCTACAGTTCGGACATGCCCTTTG
>NW_016810859.1:141968-160258 GCF_001698545.2 Rhinopithecus bieti
GAGAGAGAGAGAGAGAGAGAGAGAGAGAGAGGCTGGGCACAGTGACTCACACCTAATCCCAGCACTTTGAGAGGCTGAGGCGGGTGGATCAGCTGAGATCAGGAATTCGAGACCAGCTTGGCCAACATGGTGAAACCCCATCTCTACCAAAGATACAAAAAAATTAGCTGGGCATTTTATCACATGCCTGTAGTCCCAGCTACTCAGGAGGCTGAGGCAGGAGAATTGCTTGAACCTGGGAGGTGGAGGTTGCAGTGAGCTGAGATGGCACCATTGCACTCCAGCCTGGGCAACAATAGTCAAACTCCATCTCAAAATAAAATGAAATAAAATAAAACAAAATAAAAAGTAAATATGAGGAAAGCTTCTTCCTCAAATTGGAGGTCAGGAAAAGAGGAAAAGTATGAAAGTATTATTTAGGAGCCAGTACCATGATGCTTTCTTGCTATTATTCATTCTTCGTAAAATTTTGTCCTGTAACCTCCATTAGATTACAAGTATCCTGAGGACACAGAATGTCCTTAGATTTCATTTTATTTTTCTTATTTTCATATAAGGTCAGAGCGTATGGGATGTTTAGTAAACAATATTGACTAATTGCAATATTTTGAACATGACTCAACAGCTAAAGCAGTTCCATATCAATTTCTGTTTAAATATATAACTACTACACTATAACAATAAAAAAGAAAAAAACAGCAATAATTTAAGAATAACAATATACAGGAAGACAGATTCACAAATATAAAGAAAATAACTTTTAAATTTTCTCATCTACTTGGATATTTTATGGAAAATAAAAACTATTAATATGATGATAAGAGTTCTAGAGATAAAGTCAGTTCCTTTCATTCAACTATTTATGGTGCATATTACTTCCCATGCAGCTTCAGTGGTGGCACCTCTTCATTTAATTTTTTTGACATAGGGAGTAAACAATAGATTCACATATACTTGCTATCCCACCATCATTATTTTAAAAAGATGATTATCTCTAGCAGAATGACAGAGCCAGTTATAGCAGCTAATGATTGCTGGTCCCTGAAATTATTCTGTGATTATAAATAAAATCATAGAAGTCATATCTTGTCCCATGAGGACACTCACATCACTGATGATAGGCCCGTCTTAGCACTTCTGACTGTTATCAGTAATGAAAGGTGGCTGCCCATTTACGTATGGCAATTCCCAGCTAAGCAGTATATTGAATGATGCATTTGTTTCCCATCAAGGTTCCTGGCACAGCACTATTGGAAGTTAGAGTGTGTTATTCCCTCATACATCAAAGTCTGCTTGCCAGTGTTATATTTATTGACCTGTCCAACTCCTTTTCCATGATTGATCACTTTTGCCACCCAAAGCTTTTCCCTGTTACCATGTTATAGCAAAGTTCTCGACAAAGCTTTGGAAATTAAAAGTCCCCTTTAGTCTTTCCCTGAGAAAATCTTTACTTTCAAAGGAACAAAGGGCATCCAGGACTGTGGCAGAGGATGCTTTTGGTGCCCAATCTCCATTTTTGTCTCCTTTATTACAAAGGAAACCCCTATTTAGTTTTGGGGTGCACTGTACCCACCTTCATATTTAATTTCCCAGGTTTAGTTACTTTGTGATCTAACTAACCAAAATAATATAAGCAGTTTTTCACTGACTGGAGCTTATAGGAAATTAATGTTTTTTCTCATAAAAAAGGTACAAACCATCTAGCATTTACCTTGCCCTTCTCTGGTCTAGGTTTTTTTTCCTCTGGTGTGTGATCACTCTATATGATATTGGAATAAAATTTTGTGAAAATAAGGATGAAACTAGCCAGCAAGGCTGCTGATGACTAGGTCTTTTAGGTATTTATAGGAGCCAGATTACTAGCTCTGGTTATCTCTGAACTTCTTGAGAAAACTTGTTCCTTGTTACACTTAAAGTCACTGGCATCTAGGTTTTCTGCCTCACAAAGATGAATGCCATCCTAAAGGGGTTCAGAGATCTAGAGTGTAGGTGCAGCTATTCCAGAATAGCTAGGCTTTGTAATGATATATTGTGTCAGAAAGGGCAATGAGTTTTTCAACCAATCACCTTCAAGATTAAAATACTATATTTTCAGAATTATAACTTACAGACTTTGGATTGCTAAAAATTCTTTATATAAGGAAATTAGGTCTGATTTCCTCTTCTTTTCTGTGATTAAACATGTTACAAAAATCTGACATCTTAATTTTGATAACATAGATATCTTCAGGTCTATCCACTTTCAGCATGATATTAACAAGGTACGTTGGGCTTCTTTCTCTGCATAGCCCAAGTCATGCTTTGTCTATAACTGAATCCTTGAGAGATTCATCTTGATAAATTCAAGAGTGTAAAAGGGAGGAAAGAGGGAGAGAATAAAAAGAAAGAGGTAATAATAGACTGTTGACTTTTCCAGTTTCAGCAACTCAGACTAATAACTCTTTGTCAAAAACACAGGGAGAGATATATAGATAGACAGACAGATAGCTAGATAGATATAGATACATACACACTATATAAAAGGTTTGTTTCCTTATAATGTAATAAGAATTGATAAATAAAAGCACTACTATTCATTTTGTTACTGAATGACACCTTTAAATGTAAAATTAATTATAGTATGGATCATGCAAGTATATGAATCATTAAATATCTATGTAATTTGGAGATGATCTTCATCTGAATTTCCTTTTAAGAATTATGAACAAAAAATCTTCATTCAATTTTTGAAGAATGCTCTAGTCAAGCAGTTACTGGAAAATCATTGATATATTAATGATAAGTAAGTATAACCAACTAGATAATACAGCCTCTTTGAATGTCCAGTCTCTGGAACCTAAGCCTGCTAAAGGAAGTAATCACTTGTAAACAATGGCACATTTCACCTTACGTCCTATTGATAACTACAGGCACCCATGTAAATACAAATAAAAAAAATTCAAAAGAACAATAAACACTATGATGGAAGTACAAAAATCTGTAAGATATACAATAAAGCAATTTGTTGATTCTTATGTCCTCCTAGGGGTTCTGCATTACTGTAAGTGATTACTGAATATGAAATAGACTGTAGACAAAATTACGAAGTAAAATTTGCATTGATTGCTCCTAGTTTGTCCCCATTTATTCCTGCTGTCTCATTTTCTGCTTCCCTCACATATTCAAAGCCTGCAATCTAATCTATACCATATCCAACTTTTTTTTTTCTTTTTTTTTTAAAGACAGAGTCTCACTCTGTCACCCAGGATGGGGTGCAGTGGTGCCATCTTGGCTCACTGCAACCTCTGCCTCCCGGGTTCAAGCAATTCTCCCTGCCACAGTCTCCCGAGTAGCTGGGACTACTAGTGCCCGCCATGATGCCCAGCTAATTTTTGTATTTTTGATAGAGACAGGGTTTCACCATGTTGGCCAGGCTGTTCTCAAACTCCTCTCCTCAAGTGATTCATCTGCCTAAGCCTCCCAAGTTGCTGAAATTACAGGCATGAGCCACCATGCCCAGCCATCTCTCAAACCCATTTTTAACACGCGAACTTAAATCCTTTATTTCTATGAAGACAAAAATGACTGATAACATCTAAAATCTTCCTCTCCTTGCAACAGTTGAATTTTAATAATGACTAAGGTCTAGAGTGAAATGGAAGAAAGGTATTCCAGCCAAGAACCTTGAAGTAGCCCCACTATACCTAGTTTTAAATAACCACTTAAAATATGAAAGGAAGAGATTATCTTTCTATAGCATAATATTCACCATTCAATTCAAGAGAGGAATGAAGACAGAGATTTTACTCAATGTCCACAATAAATACTTATCTTTTTTTTAGGTGTTTATTTTTGTGTGTAACAAACTTCAAATGTAGATGTTTAAAACAACTTATGATTTCTGACAATTCTGTGGTTGACACCTGGGTGATCTGTTCTGGGGACTCTCATGCAGTCAGAGTCAGATGCAGGCTGAGCCTGGAGTCATCTAAAAGCTTATCTTGGCTGCATATTAAAAACGGATTACTAATATAGCTGGTGATTAATGGTGACTGTCCACTGGAAGCCCAGGTAAGTTTGCTGACTAAAGAACCTACGTATGTCTGAAGAAATCTCCATGTGTATTGGGTTTTCTTAGAATGGTTTGGTTGCAAAAGGATGATCCCAAAAATAAGTATTCCAGGATACAGAAAGTAGCTATGAAGCTTCTTGTAATTTAGCCCCTGAAGTCACAAAATTTCACTTCTGCCACATTCTATTGGTCAAATAGCCCATATGCAAGACAGGTTATTAGACTGTATCTTTTGATGTGGGATAGCAAGATCACATTAAGAACATTATTGTTAGTCTATCTCTGGAAAAGATAGTCCTCCACATCCTCTGTGGTGAGAGTGCTCATTGTTTTGTAATATAGATTCTCTCATTCCTTTAAAGAATAATTCTCAGAGTTATAACTGGGTCCATAGCTATTTCACTAAAACTTCATTTTCTAGCTCTCTTTTCTTTTAAGTTAATTGTAGCCATAAGACTAAGTTCCAGCCAAGGAATGTGAATGGAAGTGATATGCACATTTTCCAGATCCTTTCTTAAAGTGAAGTTGGTTGCTTGTCATTGACTTTTCTCACCCTGTTTCTACTAGCTTAGAAATGATGAAGATCCAGAGCAATCATAGGAGCCTGCCCCTTTTTTTTTCTTTTTGAGACAGAGTCTCAGTTTGTCACCCAGGCTGGAGTGCAGTGGCATGATCTCAGCTCACTGCAACCTCCACCTCCTGGGTTCAAGCAATACTATGCCTCAGCTTCCTGAATAGCTAGGATTACAGGCGTCTGCTACTACACCGGGTTAATTTTTGTATTTTTAGTAGAGACAGGGTTTCACCATCTTGGCCAGGCTGGTCTTGAACTCGTAACCTCATGATCCACCTGTCTTGGCCTCCCAAAGTGCTGGGATTACAGGCGTGAGCCACCATACACAGCCAGGAGCCCCATTTTAATGACAGTGGAGTCTCTCTCTACTACCCCTTAGCTTTGTATCTTGAAATTGTTTCATAAGAATAATGTATACATTCCATTCTATACTCTGCCTGTACCTACCCTAATTTGCCCACTACCAAGCACAATACCTATCTATCTTGATCAAGAAATTGTATTGATAGATCTCTTCATCATAACAGCTTATGCCACTTTCAGATTTGGCACCTTCATATACCATTTCCCAAGCCTCTAGAGTAATTATACACTATTATATGGCAAATGTTCTGGATTAGGCTGAAATCCACTAAGGAGATGGTGATATAGCAAATAATATATTGTGTTACTAATCTATAAAGTAAATAACATATATGTTTACTTTTAAAAGTTAACTTGCTCTACCATCTATACTTTACTCTTCATCAATCATTAATAACTTTAAAGTTTATTGCTCATAACAATTTTCCCAGAGGGTATAGTCAAATATTGCTGGCGTAGGCAGAGAAAGAATGGGGAGAAAAAATAGAATCTTTCAAGTCGAAGGCAAACTCTATTTTATGAATTCAAAATTATGATCTTGTTTAAACTCTAATTATTACTGATATTTCTGTTTATAAAATTATAAAACAAATTCTGTTTATATATATTTCCTACAATTAAATTTTTTTAGTAATGCTAATAGAATATATGTTTGACTTGCTAAGATTTCACCTGTATTTAGATTTCCTCTACACAACTTTTAATCTTCTTTGAAAAGGGTATTAGGAGGAGATAAGCTTTGTTGATGCCATCGTTAATTGAGAAAAAAATAATCTGTTAACTTTGTAACTGCAAATGGAGGCAGTGTAGTTCTTCATAAAAGAGATTAGTGCTACAGACATTTCCTTACTTCAGAGATACCAGCCTAAATTTCAACTAGGTCATGTAAGTTATAAATATTTCTCTTTAAAATTAGAATTTAGAAAATAAAGAAATTCAAGAGAACTGACTTAGTCCTTGAACTTCTGAGTATATATAACAAATCAACAAATAAATAAAATTCTATGAATTTCATTCTATATTCTGCCTACACTTATGCAAATTTGCCCACCTCCTAACACAATTTCTATCTATCTGTTGTCTGTCTATCTCTCGCTCAGTCTCTATCTACACACACACACACAGTATGTATGTATGTATATATGTATATATGTGTGTATGTGTATACAAATATACTTTAAAAGTTTATTGCTCATAACAATTTTCCCAGAGGGTATAGGCAAATATGGTTGGTATAGGTAGAGAAAGAATGGGAAGAAAAATCATATACACAAACATGTATATAATGCTTTTGCCCAAAACATATAACATAGCTGAGTTTAGATTAAAGAGGTAGGGCTGAATGACCCAGCCACAATGTAAGAGCACTGAAAAGTTACACAACAAAAGACAGATCCAGGGAAATTTGAAAATTTGAGGCTGTTTGTGATAAATTCATCCTCTATCAATCATCTCTCATCCTCCTGCTACCAACACTATCAGGGTTTGAGACATTTCCATTCTTTTCTGTTCCTGAGGTTTCATTTCTTGCTTCTCTGAAGTTGATTCTCTAATACTTTTGTCAAGAAGGGTACATAAAAATTTGTATTCCCTCTGGGAATAAATGTTATGGAGTACATATTTTTTTCTTGAAGAATTAATAGATATTGTACCATTATTTCCTAGCATTCAGAATTGCTAAAATGAAAGACCTACCTAACATTTTTTAATCACTGTACTACTCATAAACACTTCAAGCTCTGAGAGCTTCAGGCCAGGACCCAAGCTATTTCTCCAAATAGAGTTGGGAGAAATCCTGGAATAGACTGGTCACAGTTCTTCCTATTATAAAAGCAGAGTCTGTAGATTGTTTGATAGCTGAATAAAGGAAAATTGGGGATAATCCTCTGCCTTTTCCTAATAGCCATGTATCTCAAATAAAATTCATGTAAGTCATCAGGTTTATTTGATTTTAAACAACTCTTGCTCTCAAGGATTTTTCATTAAATTCTGACAATTTTTTTTCCCTAAACTGAATTCCACTGTATTTAGAATGGCACGATTTATTACTATTTCAAAGAGGAATGAAGTTGTTCCCAACACATCAGAAAACAGAAGCCAAAATACTCTTCACCTCTAGTATTTGTTTCTGTTCTCCCCAAATCTCTATTTAAATGAAGGGTGTCATAAAAATTGCTCTTAGACATGCATCTTTTTCCATCTCGACTGCCACAGTAAATGTGTTATTTTGAAATTTAGAAGATTATAGCATCCTAGAAAGTAAGAAGTAATAGTTATTCCTTGTTTTGATCCCAATGGTTGCTGATGTATTAGCCATCTCATCTCATGGTTATTCTTTCCTTTCACAGTCTATTAACTTGCTGTTCCAGGATCAACAATCTGTAACTCAGTAAAGAGGCCGCAACACGTGCAGGCATTTAAGTGTTATCTTCTAAGCTCATGTGTAGTTCCAAGTGTATTTGGTAGAATTTCCTCTTTTGACTCAATTTCATTTTATCTGATCATCTTGGAGGAGAAGAATTGACTGCTACTAGTGTTGTATTTTTAATTATTGTTTGATTCTTTGTCCACTTTCTTTTTTTCCTATTAACTAGTTTAAAAAATTAAACAAAAGTGTGTTTGCTTTTTCTTTGTCCCTTCCCTAGCTATCGCTATTGAAAACCATTTGCTGTTCCCTGGTTTCTGCAAGAGAGTTGAGTCAGAATTAGAAAGATTTACATTGGCACTGCTACGCATATTCCTGGTCACTATTATCCCCTAGAGAAACTAGAAAGCAGAGTGGAAGTTCAGAATCAGCTGATTCTTGCATTCAGTCAGGATTTTAGAAGTTTAGTATATTTTATCAGCCTTAGCAATGGAAAAACTTCACTATAATTATGGGATATATCTACTGTAAACAATCACCAATCTAGATACAGAGTTTGCTGAGGTTTTCCCAAATATGTGTCTAAAACTTAAAAACTTAATTTGTTCATATTATATGTAAAGTTAGCTTATTCTACTGAAAATAAAACATTTAAGATAGGAAAATGATTACTTTTAACAAAATCAATTATAATTGGGAAAAAAACACTCACTCGACATGAATTTGTCTTACTTTGATGAGTTTTTTAAAGTGAATCTCTTTTCCTTGTATGAAAGTTTCTTGAAGTATTGCTACTATTATTAAAATGAATGCATACCAGTTCTTACACTAAAAGAGAATTATATTAATATTATATAATCCCTGGGTACATTTTTCAAGAGTTCATCTTATAATCGCAAACTAAAATGGAAATGCTTTCAATTCAATATGGCAAAAATGTAGATAACGTGTACTAAGGCAAAAATACTCATAAAAAATGATACAATTGTAGTAATTTAGGGCAAATAAGCAAGTGATTTGGTAGGTACCATGTCCTGTGCCTGGATCCTACTGTTTGGAATTCCAATCATAGACCCCAAAATAATCACCTATGCCCTGTACTGTGAAAGTCACAGTCTGATAACTTCTTTGCACTATTATTTAAAGAAGAAAATGTAAATACCACACTCCTATCAGCTCGCAATGGAGCAGAAAGCTCAGTTCAACACTGTGCAGTGAAATAAGAATGTTCTCTGTAATTGCAGCAACCAAAATAATTACCTTTTTACAAAGCTAAAAGAATAATAGCAATAATATAATAAGGTACTGTGTTGCATTGTTGACAATTATTCCTAGCATTACTGAAAGTGCCAGGCGAGAACTGAGAATCCTGCTTTTACTTTTTATAGGCCAAAAGTCTCCTGCTTTATCCATTTTCATCCTTTATCACTTCTTGCCAAATGAATGATCTTGAAATATGAAATGGCAGTTTCAAGCACGGAAAAGATGTAGGATCCAGGAAAAGATCATTGTGGCTTTGGATGTACCTATCTCAGGAGTGCATTTAGCTTAGGAAAGAACCAGTTTTATTCATGAGAGCAATCTGAAACATGGTGTTCATTTTGTGATTATGATATTCTTCAGAAGTTGCTCAAAAATATTATAGTAACAAATGATAGAAGTACCTGGAGCTGGTGCCATAAGTTGATGCTTAACGTGTTACATCGGCACTATCACTAATCCTGCACTACAGAAAGTAAATACGTCTTCAGCACAACTACTGCATTGTCTTTGAGGAAGAAATAATTCAATTTGGTCGTGTTTTCTTAGTAAGTTCCCAGATTGCCCAAGCAAGGGGCTAAAATTATGGGTGTAATTCTGTGTGTACACATACTTGTTTAGTAATATAGAACTCAAGAAGATTAATGAATAATTAAGAATTCTGGGATGGCAATTCTGACATTCTACCTTAGTTCAGGCCTTCTTATTTGTCAGATAAGAGGGAAAATTCCCTACTTTTGCAAAACCACAAAAGTAGTAAACTGCTCGTAAATAGAGAAAGTCATCATCTCCCAGATGAAAGAGCTGCCCAATAATAGTTCTTTTAGAAAGGCTTTATTTTCTTTTTAAATATTTTATTATCTGTTTAAAACCTTCAACTTCAGAGGGTTTCAGACAAACCTGTAATTTCTATGGTCATTGTTTTCCACATACAGTCCCTTCAGACCTGAGTTCCTGCAGCTCAAGCCTGAATTCATGTACAAGTCAAAAAAGGCTCTCATTTATGTACTGAGCCTTGAAGCGTTAACACATCCTAACCAAAAACTGGTCAATAGCTGCAAAGTCACTTGGTAATTTGGCCATTTCTGAACAAATGAAAACTTATATAAGATAGACAATTTATTCTAAAATGTTATATTTGGGAGAATCATTATAAGCCACTTTAAAGAGTCAGTGTCTCACATAAAACAGAAAGCTTCTGAACATATTCTTCCTGTGTCATTTTATGTAAGCCAAGTGTTAAACAACTGTACCCCAAAGATTACCAGATTTGAACACATATTGGCATGTTTGGTTTCTTCTATTTTTCCTTTCATTCAACACCACTGTTGAGCAATCACTGAATGAGTTATAGAGATATAATAGTGAATAAAACTGATAATAGGGGAAAAAATGGGAGAAAATAAGCAATCATCAGGTAACCAAATATCACTGAGAATTTAATACATATATAAAGCACAAAATAAAGGAAGTTAGTGAATGTACCTCATATGTTGGAGGAGATGTGTTTTTCTAAAAAAGTATCATTCAAGCAAAGATTTGAATGCTGAAAAGGAGCCACCCATGCAAAGGCCTGAGAGACTTGTGTTTCAGGCAGAGAGAACAGCAAATGCAAAATCCAAAACAACAGCAATCATGATAACAAAATACACATGTTGCTTTAAGGTTAAACATAAACTATTTCTATGATAGCAACATCCATAGAATATGAGCCCACTAACATTGCATAAGATTCTGAAAGTCATCCTGGTCTCTGCCTTACCAGTATTTAAGTAACAACACTAAGAAACCAAGAGGTGGATGATTTGCTTTGTAGATTCACATGATACAGTTTTAATGTGTTGATGGAAAATTCAGACAGTCCTTCTCATTGCTTAGGATTTTGTGCTATTCTTGATACCTTTCAAAATCTGTCATTGTCTACCTTTAAAAATGAAAACTCTATAGGATTCAATGTCATTAACATCAAGTTATTAAACAGGCACAACATTCTCTTTCAGTTAAAGCATTTATGTTAGTTTGCAAGAACTCTTTGACACTGACTAACCCATCACTGTGTAAATAACAGATCTACCACTCAAGAAAGCAGTTTTCCTCTATCGACATTTGCTTCTCAGCAGCTTTTGATGCCAGACCAAAAGAAGTGGAATTGTGTGGATATAATTACTTGTTGTATCAATAGTTAATGCATTCACTATTATTCCCCAAGGACTTAAAGGCTCAAATGTCTATTCTCTGAATTTATTGGAACTAAGATTTACACATTTCTGTAGTCATAGTGATTTGGGAACGCAACAGGAAAAAAACAGAAGTTAGAATGTTACTTCATAGCTTCAAAATTAAACTCTCTGCTGAGCGGGGTATCCTTTCAAATTTGCATACTAATGTTTGGCCAAGATAAAACTCCCAATGGCATAATTAAGTGTTCCTGAACTCGGTTACTGAATGCATTTGGAAAAGGTGGCTATAAACATTAAGAACTGTATTGTTTAAAAGCAATCTAAAAACTGCTTTGAAAACAATGTGAATGTGGTAGGTGGACTGAGAATTTTCAGACTCCTGCATATATGATATGATACCTTGAAGAAATATTGGTGATTATATTGAGTATATAAAAGTAAAACTCCCATTCCCAAAGAAATATCACAGAGTAACTTCAGAAATATTTCTTCATGTTTACAAACATGGAAAAATAGAATTTGTTCTTCATTTTTTCCTATATAAGATAGAAATTCTAAAAAAAAGAATATTTCCCTTCACTCCATTTTCTTTCTCATAAATTCCAACTCTAACAGTAAATCGCATGGAACCAGTTCCAAATACTCTCTCTCTCAAAAATGTAATAATCTCAAGCTAGAGGAAACAAAGATAGCCAATGGAAAGAGATGCAGATAAAAGATAACTGACAGGAAGCTTAAAAGGTTTCGTTTTCTTTTTTCCTCTCTGTTCTTCCATCAGCAAAGAGGAAAAGGAGGATAAAAGAAGGTAAAATGTTTCACTCTTAAGAGGGTTACATTAGCTTGTGGCTTCAATGTGCATCCAACTATAAATTCTTTCTAGTAAAATTACTTAATATTGATACCTAGGGTATAAGAGTGGGAATGAATCACTGAAAATTCGGATGGACTTACATAGATACTAGCAGTTATATTTATACATGGTTAAGGGAAGAATAATGCTCAGATAGTTTAGAGGTAAAGCTGATCTTCAGGACTGAGCATAGAGACAGTCTACTTATTAGCCTAATTGGGTATGTATCAGATAAGGTTTACCATATAAAGAGAGGATGTCTGCTTCATCTTGGGGGTTCGTGGGGAGGTTGAATGTTGTTAGACAAGTAGATTGGAGTTCAATGCCACCCATATAGTGTTCTGGCACAGACTTTAAAGGAATTTTTTTGTAAAGTTCAAAGGAAAGAGACGGCACTAGACTAAATATGTCATTGAAGACCCTCTTCTTGTCTAACATTAAAAGTTGCTCTATAAACTAAGAATGTAAGTCAGTATTCCTTGCGTTTTTAACAAATTTTGACCTGGTCAGAGAGGACCTTTCTCCACTGACCTCACTGTAATAACACAAGTATCCCAATCATGTGGTAGGACTTCCATGTTGAAGTTGGAGTTTGTACATATCTATGAGCCTCAATCTTTTAATAATCACTAATGTTCATTTTTGTCCTTTAACACAGCACAGTGCTGACCAAGTAACACTCCTTCAATGGTAAATTAGTAACTCCAAGTCTTTATGTAATCTTTAGTATCAAGATAAATAACATATTTCTAGTGAGAAACTGACATTGTAATGGTGTCATCTAGTGGGATACAGAAAATATAGTACCTGACTCTGGTGTCAGATTTGGATAGAAGGGTTGTCTCTATTTGGACTTGGAACATGGAACCAACCTCCTGAGCTCTACAGTTGCATCTGTATCACAATTTCTGTAACTATTTCTTCTGCTCCCAATTGTCTTCTGAATTGCTAATAGAGAGAAATAAATTGATGTGATTTTGTTTGCTTTGTCTTTTCTTCATTCAGGAAAGTAGAATACAGGTGAGCCAAAGGAATCTATTAGGGCATTGTCTAATTAACAAAAAGAGCAAAATAAGAACGGAACATGGCAGTCCACCTGTGAGTTCTGGTTACATCACTTATTCTTTTCATATTCTTGGTGTGGTTGCTAATGTTCAGTAAGACAGTCAAAAATGAGGATACTAAGACCTGTTCTCCCTACTTCCCCACTGATGTCAGGCCTCATCGTGTTTGTAGTAGCTGTTACCTTTGCTTGGAGTAACTTCCTCCAAATGTCCACTTTGCTAACATGTTCAATCTCCTCAAGGTTTTGCACATATAGCCTCTTTTCCACAAAGCCTTCCATGGACACCACACTTAAAATTTCAAGCTAACTTCCTTCATTACTGTTTTTTTCAGCATACTTAATATATTTTAATAAACAATAAAAATGTTTTATATATTATGTTTGTTTTTTATTATTCCCTACTCTGGAATTTAAGCTTCATAAGGATAGTAATTTTATTTATTTTATTCCCTGATATCCCTGTCTCATAGTAAGTATTTCTATTGAATGATTATTGAATCAACCAAATAATAGATTTAAAGTATATTTAGCAACTAAAATGTTTACTTAACATACAAAATTGTTACATTACTTAAAAAATCTCTACTAGAGAAAGATTAACAAAGTTACAAAGATGAAAGATAAGAAAGGAGAAAAATTACTATAGACCATACAGATTTTATTTCTCCCATTTTTCTTTTTGTAATGTACTTACTTGGGTCACCTTTGTTGAGGGCACACTCAATCTCCATACCAGGGAAAGAAGTCGAGGATGGACTTTGCAGTTTGCAGTTTGATGGGGGAAATAATTTGGGGGGGCCTGATTGCGTTAGACGTCTTAATAAATTGAACATAGTAGAGGGGTCTTTCTACTAAAGACTGAGCTTGGCTGCTGCTGATTTAGAATTTTATTCCTTTAGCTGGAATGATCATTGATCTCGTTTTATCACATAACTGAAGTCTGTTTTTTCAGCTCACAGCCTGAAGACATGCAATCCATAACCAAAAGTCAGAGGAACTCAAAAACAGCAGCCTCTCTTGTTAAACACAATTCCTTCCATGGGATATGTCACATCTGGGGTCTCTAAGCCACTTAGAAAGTAAATGACCTAACTATACAAGTGACAAGTAGTGACCCCAATGATACTTTAGATGGAGATTTGCCAGGAGAAAATTATGTAAAATGTAGGTAGGTATCAATATTTCACAGATTTATAATTTAGACTGTGGCTTTATTAGCTTTAGTTACCAGTGACTTACGGTTCAGGATGGGAGTTTAAGCTTACATGTTTGTTGCCAAAAAGAAAATGATAACCATTCATATGCTTAAGTTCAAAGAGGATTTTAGGACTAGATTTTGCCACTGAAGGAAAAATAGGCTTTAAGAAAAGGGATACGGACAGTGGGGAAGGAGATTTTCCTTTTAAAAAGAGAAATTTCTGAAGATAAATAACAAAAAAATCAAAGTGGATAGACTGGGTCTCTGATAGAAGCCTTCTCAAACTCACAATTGAAAAGACAGGGGTTTGAATGTGAACGACTGTTTAGACCTGTGAATACTCAATAACCTAAGAAAAATGATAGGAATCTAGGTATAGGAACAAAAAATTAACCTTGTAGGGGAAGATTTGTTCTAAATATATATTCATTTTTATTACTAAATAGAGCTCATACTCGGAGACTGAAGGGCCCGTACTTGGATTCTGTCACTTTCTCAGGGCCTCCCCAAGAACGGAGAGAGGCAATAACAGTAACACAGGCAAAACTCAAGTGTCTGCTGAGATCAGATAAACAAAATGATATGTCGAGCAACAAATGTATGACAATATGGAGTGCTGGGAACTGTGAATACCTGGATTATACGTTCAGAGACAACTGTCTTCACACTGTTGTGAACAGAATATTGACATTTTGATTTAGCTTATATACTGCTGGTTTTTTACCTCTCTTTTATGGGTAAAAGACATCAACAAAGTTTCCCCTATCAGAATAAAGGAAGAATCTACTTCAAAGAAAGAAGCCAGTCTCCTCCTCCATAGAATGAGATGTTCAGTCAATTCTTACAGTTTTATGCTGTCTCAGCATCTATTCTGAACCTCGGTTTAACTTCGCATACCAGAAGAAGGGCTTAGTCACTCTTGACAGAGTTTTCGTTTCTCTAGCTCTTTCTGATTTCTAAGTGTGGTCCATCCAGATATCTGCCTTAAGTAACCACTTCTTGGTGTCCAACTCCCCATGGGATATGCAGATATAACCTCCTTGACTCACCTCACTGACTCCTCTCCCCACTCAGTGTGCAGGTATGCTACAGTAAGCATTCTCAATCAGTCACCACATGCAACTCACACCTGCTTGCTCTACACCCACCAATTGGAACTCCATGTGGGAAACTTGCTGGGGTAACATCCTGGATCCCAGTAAGGCCTTAGCCTGTAGGTCTCTCTGTCTGTTTGTTTGATTCTTTCTTTCTCTCTCTCTCCCGCCCCCCACCCGCCACCACCTGCTGGTCGAACACGTTGCCCTGTGACCTCTGATTGGCTCCCAGAGGCATCCCACTACTCTCATGGATCTGAGAGTAATACACTTTGTTATGTCATGTGTTTTTGTTGTATGGCCTCTTCTTACTTGACTGACACATACTGATTTAACTTCTCTCCCAGTCAGGTCTCTCCTAGAGAATGGCTATCTTGTCAGGAATGAGACACAAGTCAGACAAAAGCCATAGGGTGTCTTTTAGGATAAACAAGTTTCCTGTGAGAGGGACACCTGGTCAGGGGTTGGACACTTAGGCTTTAGGCAATTCACCAAGATAAAAAAGTAGCCCATGAAAGGAACGTTATAAACATCCACGACGAAATCCCCTGGATTTCGTTAGGACATGGCTAGGGTTTATTACTCTCCAGAGAGAGTCTTTTGTGCTAAAATACAAAAAATTAGCTGGACATGGTAGCACGCGCCTATAGTTCAGCTACTCAGGAGACTGAGGCAGGAGAATCACTTGAACCCAAGAGGCGGAGGTTGCAGTGAGCCAAGATCGTGCCACTATACTCCAACCTGGGTGACAGAGTGAGACTTCATCTCAAAAAATAAATAAATAAATAAATAAATAATAAAGAAATACAACAAAACATATCTGGCCAACTAAAATCATATTATTGTTTTAAATTCAATACTTTTCAGACCTATTTTGTACTACATACACCAGTATATATAAGTACATATTTATTAAAGAACATAATTATGTTTATTTCAACATTTAATACATTTACTTTCATGCTATATTATCATTATGCATGTTATTATGTAATAATGACATAATTTATATAGTCATTTCAGATCATAAGTATATCTTCACCTTGTCTATATCTAGCTCTTCTAGACTGTAGAAATTTTATGTACAAGAACTATATCTTGTTTATGATCATATTTCAAAGCCAAGCATAATTCTGGATTAACATATATAGAATAATTTAAAATATTTTTAAATGAGGCTATTCTAAGACAGATGTTGTATATTTACAGTTTTACTTTGGGTTGTCTTGTCTTTTATGTCCTGGAATGGAGGTGTCATTCTCTCTCTTCCCCTGTCTACCTTCCCCCTCCCCCATTATCTTCTTCTCTCTACCACTGGATCATAACTGGATAAGCACTTCTAGCTTCTTGCATCAACTCTGCAGACCCACATCTGCCATCCAAAAGATAATTCCAATAGCTAGACTTGGGAGAAAGTATATGGTCTCTCATCTAATTTATAATTTAGCCTTATAAGTGGTAATGCTGATATTTGGTTTCCATATGTCTGTTACAAATGTCTACTTTTCTATTGGCCTATGTCAAGTCGTGGGGTAGAAGAAAGAGTGTGACTAATTATCAAACCCCAACCCCATATCTATGATGATGTTGCTGGGTTGGAAGGTATGCTACTGAGGATGACAATTTCAAATAAAGTTTTCTAGTTCATTAACTTCCATTACCAAGACCTCTTGCTGACTCCTCTGCAAATTGTTCTTCCTTCATTCCTCTCCTTTTCTTCTTCACTAATCATTTAGATGGGCGTAATTACTGATCTTAGGAATGCGGTAAAGAGTATAAGCTGTCTGAGCAATGTGTAGCACAGAACTTGTATAATGAGCAACAGGATAAATTTCTTGAATCAAGAAATGCAATTCCTGCAAAACATTTGATGTTTTTTGAAGTTGATTACAATACTATAATTTTAAAGATAAGAAACTAGGCGCATTAAAAAAAAAAAAAAAAACTGTATCATGTACAGATGCCCTTTGACTTACAAAGGGGCTACATCCTGACAAACTCAATAAGCCCATTGAAGATTTCAAATATTGTAAGTTGAAAATGCATTTAATATAACTAACCCTCCAAACGTCCTAGCATAGCCCAGCCCACCTTAAATATGCTCAGAACACTTACCTTATCTACAGTTAGACAAATCATCTGGCAACACAGTACACTGTAGAGTACTGGTGTTGACCCTTGTGATTATGTGGCTGCCTGGGAGCTGTGGCTCACTGCCACCACCCAGGATCCAGAAAGAATATTGTACTTTTATTTATATGGTTAGCCCAAGGAAAGATCAAAATTAAAAATGTGAAGTACAATTTCTCCTGGATGTGTATTGCTTTTGTATCATCATTAGGTTAAAAGAAAAGACCACGTGTATTCTCTAAATTAAATACGGAGGCAACACCTCTTTATGAGTAAATTACAATAAAATAAATGTATGCCTCTATGTTTTCTCAAGCTCTGAAAGGTCTCCCTCCCAGTTGTCTCATCTATAAACTAGTAATCCATTTAAACCATGCTCTCCCATTTTGTTAACTAGTCAAATAAGTAACTCATCCACAAAGAGAGTGGTGCATTCATGTCTTCTGGATTACGAACTTTCCTCTTACCATAAGGCATCACTTCAAATATTGGCAGGTGAGAACCAGAGAGCAGTATTTACTTTATTGGAATTTGGTGTTACAGCCTCTCTGGATTCCCCAAACAATTGCCCATATTTTGCCATCTTGTCCATTCTTCCTGTAGTGTTCGAGGGCAAAGGGCAGGAATTCCATTTACTCATTATAGATGTGTCTAAGATTTGGTTGTTATGCCGACAAATAAATACCTCACTGTTTTGTTTTTTTTTTTTTTTTTTTTTTTTTTTTTTTATGGTAACGGAAAATCTGAATAGTATCCTTTATTTTTTATTATCATTTTTTTTGAGTTGCCCAGAAACCTTTATTAATAGCTTGAAGTCATCAAAACAGTTCCTCAAGAAGCATTACTAAAAATCTCCTGAAAACTGACTCAGGCTCCTTCACCTTTCCTTTCTCCTTTACTTTAATAGATACTGTTATGTTTTTTCTTTTTCTTTTCCTTTTTTATCATTGTACTTTAAGTTCTAGGGTACATGTGCATAACGTGCAGGTTTGTTACATATGTATACTTGTGCCATGTTGGTGTGCTGCACCCATCAACTCCTCAGCACCCATCAACTTGTCATTTACATCAGGTATAACTCCCAATGCAATCCCTCCCCCCTCCCCCCCTCCCCATGATAGGCCCCGGTGTGTGATGTTCCCCTTCCCGAGTCCAAGTG
>NW_016810859.1:164066-168212 GCF_001698545.2 Rhinopithecus bieti
CCTTTGCAGGGGGAGATGCGCTCTTATTTTTTGAATTTCCAGCTTTTCTGCCCTGCTTTTTCCCCATCTTTGTGGTTTTATCTGCCTCTGGTCTTTGATGATGGTGACGTACTGATGGGGTTTTGGTGTGAGTGTCCTTCCTGTTTGTTAGTTTTCCTTCTAACAGTGAGGACTCTCAGCTATAGGTCTGTTGGAGATTGCTTGATGTCCACTCCAGACCCTGTTTGCCTGGGTATCTGCAGCAGAGGCTGCAGAAGATAGAATATTGCTGAACAGCAAGTGTATCTGTCTGATTCTTGCTTTAGAAGCTTCCTCTCAGGGGTGTACTCCACCGTGTGAGGTGTGGGGTGTCGGTCTGCCCCTAGTGGGAGATGTCTCCCAGTTAGGCTACTCAGGGTTCAGGGACCCACTTGAGCAGGCAGTCTGTCCATTCTCAGATCTCAACCTTCTTGTTGGGAGAGCCACTGCTCTCTTCTAAGCTGTCAGACAGAGTCATTTGCATCTGCAGAGGTTTCTGCTGCTTTGTTGTTGTTGTTGATTAGCTGTGCCCTGTCCCCAGAGGTCACACCTCATTGTTTTCTATAGAATTTTAGGGGCCCTGTTTTTAAACTGCACCACTGTATATGTCTTCTCTCCTTGAGATAAAAGTTGCAAACTAGTGGTCCCTGGGCTTAATTTGACCCATGGAAAATTTAATTTTAAAAATTAAACTATTTTGGGCTAATTATAGAGTCATATTCAGTTGTAGGAAATACCACAGAGAGATCCAATGGACCCTTTACCTGGTTTCCTCCAGTAGTCACATCTTGCAAAGCAATTGTAGAGTATGGCCACCATGATACTGACATGGCTACAATCCACCAATCTTATCTACATATCTTTTATTGCATAATTTTACCCTATATAGTGCTTTCAATCTGAATAGCAGCTAATGGTTACAAATCAAAAACATTTAAATAATGGTATAGATTTCTGACTTTGCTTAAAAAAACCCTACTTCTTAAAACTGAGACTGCATTCTATACATAAAATCAGGCTAGAATTGAATAGCAGTTCGATTACACAACATTCATTCTCCTTTTTCTACTTGTACTCAGCTACTGGATGTATCTTCTTAACAGCTAACCCAATTCATGTAGTTATGCTCTTATGGTTGTGTCTTCTATCACTTGTGTGCTAAGTCCCTAATTCCTATTTTAGCTTGTCCATACTCCAGTGTCCTAACCTAAGCCTTGTCAGTTTGTCCACCAGAGGGCACTCCAGCCCCGCCTGTGTTTGTAACCTGGACGATAGAGATACCATTAGGCCTCTGAAAGGTGAGTAATTGGGGTCCTAAGTGAAGCAGGCCAAATATTTCTCAAATAGAACAATGTCACCAGGTAAAAGCAAATGAAATTATACAATGCCAAATGAATAGTTTTTTTATTTTCAGTCTTGACATTTCCCTGAGGTCCAAACATACATTCAACAACCTGCTTGACATTTCCACTTGGAAATTTAACACACTGAAAACAGAACATTTATTACTTTTCTTCTACATCTGCTTCTCTTACTTGCCCCATTTCAGTAACAAGTTATGCCACGTACCCAATCTTTCAAGTCAAAGACGTGGAAATCTTCAACTCTTCCTTAATTCATCTCTTTACCTCAAATCACCCTTCCCTTCCCTACTTGTAGACTTTATCTGCAAATCTGATTGCTGATGTCTCCAAGGTATTTTTAAAATCTATTTATCATCAAGACTAAGCCAACATGGCTGCTTATCTGGACTACTGCATCTGCTTCCTAACTAGCACGTTTGCTTCCATTTTTGCCCCTAGAATCCATTCCATATGTTAGATTGCTTTCCTGAAAGCATAAATCACAACCTATGAGGCTCTGCAATTTAGTATGTGCCTACCTCTCCAGTACCATTTTATTTTATTCTGAAACTTGTTAACTCCATTTCACTCTCTCTATATACAATGTATAATTTATATAATTATATAATATATATTTATATATAATCTATAATTACATACATATATGTTTGTTTTACAAAAGCACCCTTTTTGACTTGCTGTTCTTTCTTCCTGGACATGCTTTCCTAAGTTATTAACAAAGCTCACCCCACACCCTTTTAGTTCTTAGGTGAACTATCACCTTATTTAAATATCACCTTATCACAGAGGCTTTCACTCATCATCGTGGCTAATATGGCACCCACCGCAATGCCACTTCTGACTTTATGCGCTCTTCTATCACTTTGTTGCATATATCATTATATTATTTTATTTCTGTGTTTGCATATATAATTACTATCTATATCTTACAGCTGCAATATAAGTTCCATAAGATCAGAGACTGTATATGTTTGTTCACTTCTGTATTACCCAAACTCAGAATATTTTCAAGGACATAGGCCATGTCTATTAAAAGTTTTTAGAATATATGGATTAAAAGATGAATTGTAAGAAATATTTGAATTTGGCAAAAATTATGAAAGCCTGCTGCAAATTATAATATTTAATTAATTTGTAAAATTAAAACATCAGTATTATGAATACATATTAAGATACGTATTTAAGATAATTATCTTAAATAATAATGCACTGGAATTTCTATTTCCAGCCATGATAGAGTAACAGAGCACAGATTTGGTTTCTCACATTAAACAACTGAGCCATCAGAAAAACATATGAAAATAATGATGTTTCAGGTATCAGAGAACAATCAGTGCAGATAGTAACACCTAGGAGAGAAGAACTAACGAAATGAGCTTTAAGATTGCTCTACTTACTGCTTGGAGAGTTTCCAGGCCACAGCACAACTCAAATATCACGGCTCAACTGGCTATCTGCCTAAGTTGAAGGGACAGAGTTGAACATTCCGAGAAGTCAAAGTGGTTAGAATTTGCAGGGCAGGTTACTGGAGAGAAGAGACACGCACAGACATCCAAATATCTGCAGATGTCTCCTGTAAAGTCTTCAGCTGACTGTTGGTCAGCACATTCACATAAGGGAGTTATCTGAAGCTAGGGGATATAAAAATCACCAGAAAGGAATAATCAGAACAATCCTTATAGCTCACTCAGAGCCAGGAATAGTTTGTGTTGTCACTAATTCAAATGAAAAAAAAAAAAATCTTGTTAATATACAAGACATCAATAAGAGCGCTCAAGAAACATTTCTCTTAAAGAGGAAAAATTAGCTCTGAACTAATGCACTGGAATTTCTATTTTCTGGACTAGTGGCTACTCTGTATCCACCTAACAAAGCAAAAAGTAGGAATTGAAGTGATCAAACTGTTTTCAAATGATGTAATTGTGTCTCACAATAAATTCTAAGTATACTTCACTGAGATGGAATATGTAGAACCTAACAAAATAAATTTCAAAATACCTGGCATCTAATAAAAAAATGAGCATGTATTCAAAGAAATAGGAAACTATTCTTAATAAAGAGAAAAAAATAATGAAATGTCAAAATGATATAATTATTAAACAAGAAAACAGTTTTGATATATTCTATATATACTCAAGATGATAGAAAACACAAACATGTTAAGGAGAGGCATGGAAGATTACTGGACTTTTAAAGATGAAAAATACAATGTCTGAGAGGAAAAAGGCATTGCATGGGATTGCCAAGAGGTTAGAAATGGAAGAAGAATGCATTAGTGAACTTGAAGATATATCAATTAAACTATCTTGGATGAACTGAAGAGAGAAAAATGAATGAAAAAAATAAACAGTGTCAGTGAGTTGTGAAATATCAAATAACCTAAAATACACTCAAATTATAGAACTCCAAAGAAGAAGAAGAGGGCAGAGAAATATACGAAAAATAATGACTTCAGTTTTTTCTCAAATTGATGAGAACTATAAACCACAGAACTATAAACCACAGATTCAAGAAGCTTACAAACCCCGACCTTAAGAAACATGAAAAAAACTGAAAGAAGAGACATCACAATCACTTTGCTTAAAACCAGTGATAAGGAAAAAAAAAGTCTTAAAACAGCCAGAGTAAAAGATATATTATGTATAGGAAAATGGAGATAAGAATACAAGTCAGGATTACTGTGGTAATAGTTTTTTAAAGTCAAGAAAGAAAAAAAAAGGACCTATCAAACTAGAATTCCATATTCTACAAAATATCTTTTGAG
>NW_016810859.1:168588-187404 GCF_001698545.2 Rhinopithecus bieti
TTTTCCTATTTATAAGTTTCTTTGGAAGATAATTGATTTTTAAAAATAAAATAATAACAGTTTGAAGTTTATCATATAGGTGTGTAGAAGCAAAACGGATGATAACAACAGCCCAAAGATTTTTTTGGGAAAGGGAAATGAAGAGTATACAGTAATAAGATTTTTCATTATATGTGAAGTGAAGCAACATTACTTTAAGCTAGACAATGATAAACATGCATGTTAGAAACACTAAAGCGAACACTAAAACACAAAACAAACAGTTAAAGCTAATTAGCCAGTCAAGGATGTAGAACAAAATTTAAAAATTAATTAACTTAAAATAAGGCAGAAAGAAGGAAAAAAAGAATAAAGTGTGAAAATGGAAAACGAACAGCAATATGGTTGATTTAACCTAATCATATCACTAATCAAATTAAATGGTTTTCAACGTTCCCTGATTAAATGATTGAATGTAAAAGTAGGATTCAATTATGTCCTTCTTCAAGAAATAAGACTTAAACAGAAAAATACAAACAAATGAAAAGTAAATAATGGAAATGAACATACTGAGCTAACAATCAAAGAAAAATAGAATTAATTATTTTATACCAGACTAATTCTACCAGTAAAGAATATTACCAGGCATAAAGAAGATAATTTGATAATGATAAAGGTATCAATTGATCAGAAGGACATAATAGTTCTAAACATTTATGCTGCTAATAACAGTGCTTCAAAATGCATGAAGCAAAACCTGAAAGAACTGAAAACAGAAATAGACAAATCACCATTACAGAAACAGATTTCAATACCTCTCTCTAAATAATTGATTGGACAATGATACAGTAATTTCAAGCACCATCAACCAAAATGACCTAGAATGCTCAACCAAATAACAGTAAAGTACACATTACTTTCAAGTACACATAGAACATGTAGCAAGATAGACCATAATCTGTCAAAAGATGAGTTTGCATAAATATAAAGAATTCAAATAAAGTATATTCTTTGACCACAATAAAAATAATATAAACTAGAAACCAATAACTAAAAAGAATGGGAAATCTAAAATATTTTAACATTAAATAAAATGTCTTAAAAACTGGTGGATCAAAAAAAAAATAAGAATCAAAAGGGAATGAGATAGTATTTTGAACTGAAAGCAAATGAAAACACAACATACCACATTTTATGGTAGGTAGCTAAAGGAATGTTTAGAGAAAATGTTGCAAATTCTTCAATTAAATTAGCAAAGCTTAAAAGAAATGACCTAAACTTCTAATTTAAGAACCAAGAAAAAGAAGCACAAATTAAACATAAAGCATGTAAGAGTAATTAATAAAAGAGCAGCAAAGTCCATTGAAAGAGCAGAAAACATGAAATAGAAAACAGAAAACAATAGATAAAATCAATAAACCAAAAGCTAGCTTTTGGAAGAATCTATACATATGAATTAGGAAAAAATTATCAATATTAGAAATGAAAGAGGAGAAATGAAAGAGGATAATCACAACATACTTTACAGACATTAAATTGATACTGAGGGATTTTATGAATAACTCTTGCCAATAAAAACTAACAACTTAAATGAAACAAATTCCTTGAAAGACACAAACTATTAAAGCTAAATATTCATGTATCTATTAAAGTAATAAAACACATGTATTTGAGAATATTCCTGCAAAGAAACTCTAATTACAAAAATATTCACTGGTGAAGTTAATAAAATATTTTAGGAAGAGAAAAAAATACTACTTCCACACAAACCTTTCCAGAAAGTAGGAGACAAGGGAATACTTCCTGACCAATTTTATGAGACCAATATTGCCCCTGATCCAAAAAAAAAAAAAAAAAAAAAAAAAAAAAAAATAAAATCAGAAGAAAACTACAGAGTTTCATCTGCTCATTAACTAAGATGCAAAAATCTCAAGATTTTAGCAAGTCTCGTCTAGCAATATATAAAAAGAATAATATTTCCCGATCAAGTGGGATTTATCCCAGTAAGGTAATTTGACTTAACATATACAATTTAATATATTTCACTATATTCACAGATTAAACATGAAAAATCATATGACCCTCATAACAGATTCAGAAAAAACAAGTGACAAAGTCTAATATCTGTTTATGATAAAAACTCTCAAGGGACTAGAAATAAAAGTGAACTTGCTCAATCAGATAAAGGATATCTATGCAAAGCATACAATTAACACTACCTTTAATGGTTGAAGACAATGCTTTCCCCCCTAATATTAGGGAAGAAACAAGAATAACTGCTGTTACTACTTCTAATTTACTAGATTATACTAGAGACATTACCCACTGCAATAAGACAAAAACAAGGAAGGAAGAAAGAGAGGGTGGGGGTGGGGGGAGGAGAAAGAGAGAGAGCAAGAAAGAAAAAGAGAAATAAAATACATACAGAATTACAAGAGAGATGTAAAATTATCAGAGATGATGTAATAGTCTATGTAGAAAATCTAGGTAAGTTATAAAAATGCTGTAAACCTAATAAGTGAATTTAGAATGTTTGCAAGATGAAAAGCCAATATACAAAATCAATTGTATTTCTATGTACTAGCAATGAAAATTTACAAGTTGAAATGAGAAAACCATAATTTATAAATGTATCAAATATGAAATAATTAGGGATAAGTTTGATTAAAAACTTTCAGGACCTGTATGCTGAAAACTATGCAAACATTTCTACGTGAAATTAAAGAAGAAATAAAGTGAAATATAAACTATGTTTATTTATTAGAAGACTCAACAATGTTATTTTGTCAATCTTCCCAAACTGTTGTCTACGTTCAAATCAATCTTAAACAAAAGAGCACCATGTTCTTTCTACAGAGATTAATAAACAAATTCTAAAATTAACGTAGAAATTCAGAAGAGCTAGAATACTTACCCCAAAAACTTTAAAATAGGAAAACAAAGTTGTAGGACTTACATAACCTGATATCAAAACTTAGCCATAAAGCTATGAGAATACATTCATATTAGTATAAATATAGAGACAGTATATAGATCAATGAAACAGAATATTTTAGAAGTAGACCTACACACACATGGTCAATTTATTTTCTACAGTTTTCAAGAAAATTCAACAGAAAATATTTTAATGGTGCTGGGAAAAAATGCAAAATCAAACCAAAACCAAACCCTCAAATTCTACCTTATATTGTATGCAAAAATGTATTCACAATGGATCATATTCCTAAAGAGGACAATCATAAAATGTCCAGAAGGAAAACTAGGAGAAATTTTGGTGACCATGGGCTTGGAAAGATATTTCCTTAATAGGACTTCAAAACTATAACCTCTTTTTAAAACATACTTTTTAAAACTTTTTAGGAAGGGAAAAAATATTACTTCCACACAAACCTTTCCAGAAAGTAGGAGACAAGGGAATACTTCCTAATTTTATGAGACCAATATTGCCCTGATTAAAAAAAAAAAAATCAGAAGAAAACTACAGAGCTTCATCTGCTCATTAACTAAGATGCAAAATCTCCAAATTTTGGTAAACCTATGAATTTAAAAGTAAAAGCATAATTTTACTTTGTCAAAATTAGAAACATTTTCTCTTCCAAATAAACTTTTTTAGAAAATGAAAAAGGCAAATGAGAAAATATTTGCAAAACATATCTGATAAATCACTTATGCTGCATTATATCAAGGACTCTCAAACTTCAATAAGATAATAAAAGGAATTTGCAAATGATTTTAACATATTTATCAAATAAGATATACAGATAGTCAATAAATACATAAAAATATCACAAATTCACTGGTCCTTAGAGAAATGCAAATTAAATCCAAAATGAGATACCGCTGTATATTCTTTATAATGGATAGAATTAAAAAGCCTGACCATATCAAATGCTGGTGAGGGTGTGGAACAATTTTAACTCTTAGGTAATGCTGATTGAAATATAAAATCATGCAACTTTGGAAAACAGTTTGTCACGTTTTAAAAAGTTAAATACACAACTGCCATATAACACGTTTCTTCCACTCTTAGGTATTTACTTAATGCAGATAAATGAAAACACATGCCCGCACAAAGAAATGTGAATGGAATAAGACAGACAAGAAAACTATGTTTCAATTCCATAACATTCTAGAAAATGCAAGCTTACCTGTCATAACTAAGAATATCAGTGGTTGCTGGAGACAAAAGACTTGTAACGACAGGGAAGAATAGCTGTATTACAAAGTGGCATGAAAATACTTCTTGGAGTGATGGATATGTTTATTTCCTTAATTGTAGTGATGGGTTTACAGGTATGCACATATGTTAAGTTCACAAAATTTTACACTTCAAGTATATACACTGTGCTATATGTCATTTATATCACAATGAAGTTGTTCAAATAAACCATGACTGGATACTTGAAACAAATGACCTGCTTTTCAATCCCACCTTTTTTCATACATTCTTTCTCTAGGTGGCCAAAGGCAGGGCATCTTACATGGTATTAGCATCCCACGACCTCTTAGCAAATGTCAGGAACTCTTCTTAGTACTGTTCATGGATTATCTCTTTATAACAAATTGATAAGATAAATTATATTATTAATCTCTTAAATTATTATTAAACTCTATAGTTGACCTTTTAAAATGGTTAAGTAACCTGTTTGAAGACACAGAGTTAGAAGGTAAGTGGGATTTAATGCAAGCATGTGCAATTTGTGTCTATACATTTATTAACAATATTGTATTGCTTCTGGTGGGGAAGGTAGTATTAGACTCCAAATAATGTGTTGAGGTAGACAGAGTTCCACAAAGTGGCTGTCAGATCAGAGGTATTTAAAAGCAGAGCAGGAGACATTACTTCTGTTGCTGATGAAAAACAAAAGATTTATTTACAACGGTGTTGACAGCCCTGGAGCCCAGGAAATGTAAGGACTAGACTCTGCATCCTGCTGCCGGTAAAAAATGATGACTAAGTAAAGTTGATTCTTTATGTCAATTGCTAATAGAGTCACAGTGATTGACTAAAGGTCCCCCCTGCCAATCACTATGTCAGTACAGTTCTGGACAGGAAGAGAACATGAAACAGAGAGAGGTTTGACATTAAAGACATAGGTGTCAAGAGAAGAGATACGTAGGAATTAGTCTAGGCAGATATTATTTGTTTCAAACACTGGAGTCTACTTAGTATAATTAGGAGAGACAGAGGTGGTGATTAGACGTATAACTACCCTTTATTTTAATTCAACTCATTTTATATTCTGAGTTATAATTTCATGATTTTAATCAAAATCAAAACTTACACATCTGCTATCATTCTTTGCTTGTTAAATTTCAATGGTCTAAGTTCCTGACCTGTAGAATGAGCATAGGTATAACCACTTCTATTTGTTATAGTCTTTATACAACAATATGCATGTAAAGTTAAAGCTTTCAATTTTTTCCCTAGTTCACTTCAGCGTACTGGAGGGATGAGAACTTTCCCCTTACTTTTATCAGTTGCTCACTAAAGTAAGAACCTTCAATGGTATGACAGTCTGGAGGATAGGGAGGCAAGATACATAGTAAGCCTCAAGTGATCTACTTGCCTCAGCCTCTTAAAGTTCTGGGATTACAGATGTGAGCCACTACACCTGGCTAACAATATTCAAGTATTTGAATCTTAGAATATTAGAATAATGCCTGGCACAAAATAAGTGTTCTGGTAGTGTTTGCCACATTATCATTTATTTCTCAATTCTCTTATCTCTGTAATGAGGATAACAATAGTCCCTACCTTGTGGGATTGTTAAAAATATACAAAAATACATTTAATGTGTTTAGAGTGTCAGGCACAGAGTAAGCTCTTGAGAAAATATTAGGTATTATTATTGTCACTGTTAAACAGTTGGTTAGTTAAGGGATCATAAAATCATTAATCTATGATTGTAGTTCAATAGGATAATTATTCTCAGTTAAATAATTGTATTCTAGAATTTCATACTAGAAGGAAGCCTTAGAATTCTTCTTGCAAAGTCCAGCAATTCCCAATTTAATTTTAAATTTGAATTACCTAGGCTCCAACTCAGTTCTATTAAATCATAATTTCTGTGGTTGAAATTTTGGCATCTATATGTCTGTCCCAAACCTCTCCAGGTATTTCTCATGTGTAATTGAGTTTGGGAATCACCCTGATAGCTAGTCCCTTCATTTTATATTTGAAGGAAGAGAGATTCAGAGGGGCAGGAAGCTTGGTGAGTAAGTCATCTCAAAACCAAGAGAAGAGCCTCATTTTCTAGACTTCCAGGCAAATATAACTTGTTAGACCTTCACACATCAGTGTGAGTTTTGGATTCTTCGTAATGATAGTTTTATCCATAGGAAGAGCATAGGGATTCTGAAAGCTGGAACTATAAAACTATTAACTCTATATAAACCTACCAGATTCACAATTTGACTAAGGACTGATATTAGCTTAGTTGCTGTTCTATGCACATTCCTCAAATTTATCAACCTCTCTATGATACCATCAACAGCAATAGAAAATAGTTACATGTTCTGAAACTTGATAAATCTCTTTCAGACTGTAGAGACCATTGTTGTAGACAGGTCTAAGAAAAAAAGGTACTTTGTACAAATGTCACCTCTGATTCTCAATTCACCAACAGGAATTTTGTCTTGGGTTTAGGTGACTAAGGAAAAACACTCCAGTACAAATAGACTGCTACTAGATATTAGTACCTTGGTTAGACAAATCTTAAAAGAAAATGACTAGTGATTATTCCCTACAGAGAAACTGTCAGCCAGAGCCTATGAATGAAGTTCTCAATATTGTTTCCTTAATATCCTGTCTGTTCACAATAGGCATAACTGGAGCTAGATGTCGGTGTTGGAAAAATCATCAATGTTTTAAGGTGGTCATGTCTTCTTCTACCTATTTTTTAAAAACAACAGCAATAACTTTAGAATTTATAAAGCACTTTATAATCATTACCTCATTGGATTATGTAATTACCTTTATTTATAGTTGAGGATATTGTCTTTGAGACAAGTGATTTGTCATTAATTATATGTATTAATTGGTATTGTCAACATATGAACTGTCACAGTTAAATAAAAACCCTGAACTTGACTCCAAGCCCTGTCCTCTTTTCAAAACATCAGAGCCACATTTCTATCTTAATTCTATATTAATTTTTAAAACTGTCTTATAGTTTCAAATATTATTTGAAATAGTTTTATAGGTTTTTATTTCCAGTGAGTTAGGCAAGAAAAATAAAAAAATTGAAACTCCAATTGTGGTACTGTAAGCACTGTGCTTAATAAGTGCATCATCTTTTGGAATCATTTCCCTCTTGGAATAACCCCAAGTCATGCACATACTGTTTCTTCCATCTGCAACTCTCTTCCTTTTGTTCTTCCTTTTCTTTTTAAGTGTCCTGCCCTGAGAAGTTTTCCGTGACTACCTAATTCATATAGCCCATTGTTCACACTCTCAGACCGTTGTTTCTTAACTCTGTAGCCTTATTGCCATTTAGCAGTATTTTTTTTTTTGCATGTTTGTTTACTTAGATACTGATTTCTTTTGCCACTGGAGTCCATTAAATCACTATATATCCTGTCTTGTTCACCATTGTATCTCTAGAGCCTACTCTACTCCTTAAATACTTGAATGACTATGTAGGTCTATGAATTCTCAAAGCTATTTAACCACAAGGCTAGCTTCGGTCTGTGCAGTGCCAGCAGCGGGGCAGCCTGGGTTGAGACGCATCATTCATGCCCAAGGACTAATACTTGCAAACACACAATAAAGTATTGATGTTTTGGTGTGAAATGAAACTAAATACGACCCCAAGCTCGCCAGACAAGATGGACTCCCTGTGGCGGATAAACATACCCAAATTAAGATAATAGAAACCAGTGGCCATGGCTAGAGAGAGAAAGGTGGACATGCACCCCTTGGTTGCCTAAAAGGGCAGCTTCAGACAAACATCCTGTTTGCACCTGTGAGCTAAGAGTTTCTACAGCTAGAGCTGAGACACTGTGGCTGGAAAACTCCTCCTACCAGCAACCTGAAAGGGACATCCTACAGAGAAAGGGACATCCTACAGAGGCTTCTGGTTTTGGACTTGGAAACTACCCAATCAGGACTTGGCTGTTTTCAACTAGTTGGGACTAGATGAGTTTGAACCACTGATTTGCACGTACATGGCTGATTGGGGACTGGGGCTAGAACTTTCCCTATTTAAGTCAGACTCCCTCTTTGTTCTGCTGACTATGCTGCAACTCCCCATCTACAGATTTTTTTTAAAATAGAAAATAAAGGTCTCATTTTCTTTTTCTCCACAGACTTCATGATCTTTTATTAACACTCGTGTGGTTCCTAAGTTGCATGTCACCAGTCATATTGATCCCTCAGGCATGTTGACTCACTAGGGCTTGAAATACAATATTCTAACTTGTATCAAGTAAAGGTTTTTTTTTTTTTTTTTTTTTTTTTTTTTTTTTTTTTTTTTTTTAATTAACTTGAACTCCCAAAAGCCTGTCAAACTCAAAATTTTGCTAAGCTATATTATTTCCCTATCTGCTGCAGAATGGATTCACAATGAATTCACTGGTTGTTAATAACATTGCGGTTTGCTGCTTTGGAAAATACACCTGCACATTTTCAGAAGGCCACATTTCTTTTTGGCATAAACTTTAATAGCCATATTGGATTTTTTTTTTTTTTTTTTATAGAATGCAGCTCTTTTTGGATGAAAGGAGTTGGGCCAGTTTCATGAACTTTTTATGAATCTGCCTCTGCCTTTTCTTTGAACTTGCTTCCCCTGGATATCATTATAATGGGAGAAGAATTAAAAATTATTTTCTATTCCACTGTTCAACTCAGTTCCTGTTCTTTATATCAAACTAGTCTGGCAGGGCCTTCTTTGGCTATCATGTTACTTCTGCGTGCAAGTAGCTCAGTCCGGCCAGACTAGAAGTTTTACAAAAGTAAGTGATCAATTGGGGATGACAATAGCAAACAGAGGTGGATGGTGAATGCTGCTTGAATGTGCATGGCTTCATGGGTCTTTATAGAAGCGAAATTTCAGGAGCATAGATAAAAGTACAAATGTGTTATTAAAAATGCAAGAAGAAGGGAAGACTGTTCCTAAAACTGCAAAAAGGAAGAATTCTCTAGTAGCCTAAGCCCTAAAGAGATCTTTGATATTTGAAGAACTAGAAAGACATTAAGCACTGAATAAAACTAGAATAAAGATTGGGTACTAAACGGAGTTAATATTTCATAGTATTCGGTAAGATCAAAACATTCTCCAAGTTAAGAGGACTGTTACAATCTGACAGTCATAAACTGAGTGATTGAAACTTGGCACTACCTGGCCTGGAATCTTGGGATCGGCAGAAATCTAGACTGGGCGCGGGGGGCGGGGGCTCTGTTACATACTCTATTTGCTATTCTTCCATTTGTAATCAAGTAGATATTGCAAAAAGACAGAGAGCATATTTTTTTGCAGCGTCACAGCCACAAACTACATAATCTCAAAACTCTCGAACAATAGTGCGACAGAAGTATGCATTTTGTCATAATGATGATACAAGGTGTGTGCACATTTGACGCGATAAAATTGAACTTGCGTTTGTTCCAGGATCTACACAGGGCTGACTATATAGAACATGAGACAATACAACAAAAAGTTGTTTTTTTCAAAAAGATGGAGGGCAGTGATATTAACAGTCTCTCCAAGAACTCTGAAATTAAAGATCAGCCTGGGCTAAGGAAAGCGGCCAACTGCCTACCTAAACCAAGTTCGGCTACACATAGTGTATTGAATCCACATGGTAGTCTGACAAGCCGGCTCCAAGGCGCGCATCCCACCGCGAATTTTTTTCATTTTATTTTTTATTATTTTTTTATTTATTTTATTTATTTTAATTATAACTTTAGCTTCTAGGGTACATGTGCCATAACGTGCCAGGGGTTGTTACATATGTATACTTGTGCCATGCTTGGGGTGCTTGCCCTGCCACCCATCACTCGTCAGCCACCCAATCAATTCATCCTTTCTATCATGCTATAATCCCCAGAATCGCTCCCACACTCCCCCCTCCCCATGATAGGGGCCCCGGTGTGTGATGTTCCCCTTCCCCCGAGCTCCAAGTTGATCTCATTGTTCAGTTCCCACCTATGAGTGAGAACATGCGGTGTTTGCGTTTTCTGTTCTTGGCGATAGTTTGTAAGAATTGATGTTTCCAGCCTGCATCATGTCCCTACAAAGGATGCAAACTATCCTTTTTATGGCCTGCATTTTCTCATTGGTGTATATGTGCCATTTTCTTAATCCAGTCTGCTCACAGATGCGACATTTGCGGTTGATTCCAAGTCTGCCTATTGCCCACACGGAATTTTTAGATTATCAATTGGAAAGGATGCGGTATTAAGCATTCAAATTTAGAATTCTCAGTTCATTGCGTAGGGTGAAAAAAAAAGCGAACAAATTTTACTAAGGAAAAAAAAAAAAAAAAAAAAAAAAAAAAAAAAAAAAAAAAAAAAAAAAAAAAAAAAAAGAAAAAAAAAAAAAAAAAAAAAAAAAAAAAAAAAAAAAAAACACAATTCAAGATAGGAATATGTTGCAAATCCTTCATTACGTCCTGCGTAAGATCACATAAGAAGTAAACCTCATTCTTGTTAGTCATATTTCTTAGACTATTTTGAATACATGTACTGATAATCAAGGCCTAAACTAAACGCACTCCTATTTTCTAGATACTTAAAAATTTTTTGGCCTACATGAAAGCATGCTATGAAGGAGGAGAAATCTGGCTATAAATTTTGATTTTAATCTACTTACACAAATATTTCTAAAATCTGTTATGAAAAGTCATGTATTACTATAAAAAGATCACTTTTTTAATGCCCACATTTGATAACATTTTTATTTAAACTTCTCTCTTGTCTCTTTAACATCAGTATTTTTTTTTTATCATTAGAACCATTTTGGAGTCTTCTATTATAACAAAGTCAGTACAAGTGTATTAACATTTGCTTGCATTTTAATTTTTGAATCTTTGCCTAATACTGTTCCTATAAATTCAGTTCAAATTATAAAGGATACAATGTTATTATTACCAGTAGAAATGATTGATTTTTCTCTATTTGGTATCTTGAGAGCAGATGTGTGACTTGGTCACCTTTAACAACCATTCAGCGACGGCATTTGCACTTTGTATCAGAGTCTCAGTAGCTGTACTGCCTAGATAAACTCACATCTGATGCTTAATAAGTTATCTTCCAGCTCACTATTATTAAGACTACTTAATCTTGCTAAAGTTAAAATTTATATATTAAGGATAAATGCTTAAAGGATAATATGATTTGTATTCTGTTATAAGTAATTTCTGACAGCTGTGCACCTGCTCAGGAAAGGCCTGAGAATGTCCAAAGTTCTTATCTCTGGCTGAACTTTAGGTTCTGTACAGGTAGAAAGTGAGAAGTAAAGTGAAGTTATAAACTGCAGTGTGAGCATTAAAAGTGTACCCCAAAATGCACAAAGAATTGCTGTCGAAGGCTGGAAGATTATGCATTCAATTTATTTAAGTATATCTATGTTGAATCACTAGCTAACCCCTAAGCTAGCTGAGAAGAAATATCATTGGTCATACACGGCAAATAATACAGGCTTTACAGAATTGGTTCAGATAAATTACTAAAAGTGACAGGAACAACAACATCAAATCCTTAGGTGAGAAGATTATGATTTCCAGCATATTGCTACTTTTTTTTTAAAATATTCAGTTAACAAAAAATGAGACATTGAAAGAAACAAGACAGTATGGTCTATAAACATAAAATGAGAGGCCAATAGGAATCATCTCTGAAGAAGTCCTGAGATTAGACTTACTAGACAAGGAATTTAAATCAACTATTTTAAAAGAAAGTATGAAAGTGATATCTCATTAAAAATATCAGTAAAGATAGAGAAATTATATTTTTTAAGGAACAGAAATTTTGGAGTTGAAAGTACAATGACTAAAATGAAAAAATATTACTAGATGAGCGCAACATCAGATTTGAAGGAAAGAATAAATAATCAGTGAAAGACAGGTCAATTATGGTTATCCATTTTGAGGAGCTGAAAGAAAAAAGAACTAATGAAAATAAATAAAATTTCAGAGACCCATGGGATATTATCAAGCTTATTTCTGAGAGTTGCAGGAGAGGAAGTAGACAAAATGGAAGAGAAAATATTTGAAGAAATAATGACCCAAACTTCCAAATTGAAAGAGAAGCTTTACACATCTAAGAAACTCAATGAATTCCAAGTACTATCATAATTAAACTCAAAAAAGACAAAGAAAAAATACGGAAAATAGCAGGAAATAAACAATTCATTATACTCAAGGGATCTCCAAAAACAATAGGTGATGTCTCATAAGAAAGTAAGGTAGCCAGAAGAAAATGGAATGACAAAATTACAGTAATGATTCTGTTACTAATACTTACTTTAAATGTAAATGGGCTAAAACCTCAATCCAAAGGCAGAGATTGGCAATATGGACAAAATCCTTTGTTTCTTGTAAATAAAATATAGTTGTTTACAATATAAATAACTATATATTTAACTTATATTTACAATATAAATAACTATACGTTATTTACAAGAAACATACTTCAGAGAAAATATTTGTAAATTATATATCTGTTAAAGCATAGTATCTGGAATATATAAAGACAAATTCCCAATTTAAAAAATAAGCAAATGATCTGAATTCATTGAGATTGCTCTTCAAAAAGAGTTTTAAAATGGCCAATAAGCATGCTTAAATATACTGAACATTGTTGACCAAGGAAAATGCAAATCAAGACCACAATGAGATACTAGTTCACTGCAATGGATATTATAAAAATGATGGACAATAGCAAGTTTTGGCAAGGATATGAAAAATGGAAACCTTGTACATCACTGGTGGGAATATAAATGATACAGCCACTTTGAGAAGTTCTAAAAATTAAGCTTGAAGTTACCATTTGAATCACTAATTTTACTCTTAGGTATATACCCAAGATAATTAAAAATATATGTCTATACAAAAACATGTATATGTATATATATAATACAAATATATATACGTGCACACACACACACACAAACATATACATGTGTAGTTATTCATAATGACCAAAAAGTGGAACTAATCTAAAAGTCTATCAATTGGTGAGTGAATACATAAAATGTGAAATATCCATGTAGTGGAATGATATTCAGTCATAAAAATAAATACTGACATATGCTAACACATAAACCACGAAAACATTTTGCTAAGTGAAATAAGCCAGTAATAAAAGGCTACATGTTGTATGATTTCATTGATGTGAAATGTCCAGAAGAGGCAAATCCACACAGACAAAAAGTAGATTTGTAACTGAAGGGTTGGGAGAGAAGATTTGGTAATGACTGCAAATAGATTTGAGGTTTCATTTTATGATGGTGAAAATGTTCTGGAATTAGATAATGGGGATATTTGCACAACTTTGCGAATGTACTACAATCTACTGAATTGTACACTGAAAGAGAGTGAATTTTATGGTATGCAAATTATATATTAATAAATTAGAAAAATTGACTATATAAATGAAATGATATTCCTGAAAAATACTTTTGTTCCTTTGTCTATAATAAAGCAATATAACACTGCTTGGATGGCTGTAGTCTTATGATACATTTTTTATTTCATGTGCTGCAAGTTCTCTAACTCTGATCCTTTTAAAAATGATTTTGGCTCCTACATATCTCTTAAATTTCTATGTAAATTTAAAATCATCATTACAACTTCTATACTAGTGTTTTCTGGGAGTGTGGCTATAAATTTGTTGAATCTATAAAGAAATTACACCACAAATATTTTGAACAAAGTTTATTTCACTATGTTTTAGATTTTATTTATTTTAAATTTAATTTAGTTTTATTTTTTGGGACGGAGTCTCGCTTTGTCGCTCAGGCTGGAGTGCAGTGACATGATCTCGGCTCACTGCAAGCTACACCTCCTGGGTTTACGCCATTCTCCTGCCTCAGCCTCCCGAGTAGCTGGGACTGCAGATGCCGCCACGACGACGGCTAATTTTTTGTATTTTTTGTAGAGACGGGGTTTCACCGTGTTAGAGCAGAATGGTCTCGATCTCCTGACCTCGTGATCCACCTGCCTCTGCCTCCTAAAGTGCTGGGATTACAGGCGTGAGCCACCGCGCCCGGCCCAGATTTCTTTAAATCTATCTTTGCTAATTCTCTACACCGTTTTGGAGTTTCTATAGACTTTGTATGTATTTCAGTTATTAAGTTTGTGCCTAAGTATTTGTGACTTCCAGTGTTATTGTATATTGACTTAAAATATTTCTCAAGTATTTATTGCTAGCATATAGAAACACAGTATTTGTACTTATAAGTTTATTAAATATAATTATTAATTCAAATAATTATTTTAGACTCCCCTGGCTATAGCCAGTCTATCTACCTACATTTTAATTTTCTTTTTTTTTTTCTATTTTGTCCTGTAGGTTTTTTCATTTTCATTTGTTTTAATAAAGATTATAGTTAGCTTTAAAATGAATTGAATAGCTCCTCTCTCTTTTTTTGTTTCTTTTTTTGGCTGAGCATTTAGGTAATTTATATGGGGTTGTGATTTGCTTGTAATATCACTGCAAAATTTGCCTCATGAAATCATGGAGTCTGATGTCTTCTGTTGGAATGGGGAAAAACAGGAATATGTTTTTAAACTGCCATTTTTTTTTTTTTTTTTTTTTTTTTTTTTTTTGAGACGGAGTCTTGCTCTGCGGGGGCCCAGGCTGGAGTGCAGTGGCCGGCTCTCAGCTCTACTGCAAGGCTCGCCTCCCGGCGGTTCACACCATTCCCTTTCTCAGGGGCCTCCCGACGTAGCTTGGGGACTACAGGCCGGGCCCGCCTCGCTCGGCCCGGCTAGTTTTTTGTATTTTTTAGTAGAGCGGGGCTTTCACCGTATCTAGCCAGCGTATCGGTCTCGATCAGCTGACCTCGTTGGATCCGCCCGTCTCGGCCATCCAAAGGCTGCTGGGGATTACGGCTTGAGCACCCGCCGCCCGGCCTGTCATTTTGTTTTTTTAATAGCCCATAAATTTGTTATGTTTATTATTTTTTGAATCAGTTGTCTAAAAATGATAACATGTATATATTTTTCCTTTTTCCTATTTGTGCACCTCAATCACTTTACAATTTTTTTTGGAAATATTTTGGGCTTCTGTTTATATTCTTTTTCTCTTCCTAAGTTTTTTCTTCACTTCGCTCTTTTTCTACCCTTTTCTTTCTCCTTATTTGCTGCCTAGAGATCTATAAATCTTTATCTGCCTTTTCAACTAAATCGTCTTTCTAAAATGGTATCTAAGACTTTATTTTTAATAGCTGTTTTCTTTACTTTTCTTGGCTTCCTTTTCAATTGTTTGCTACTCCTTTGCGCCCTCACTTTTGTTTACTCTTTTCTGCCTTTTGCGATGTAAACAGTTTAATTTAAGTCATTCCTATTCCTACAGAAATGCCTTTCAATCCCAAACCAATTATTTTTAATGCTGCTACTTTGCATTTTCACAATATCTTTAATAAATAATATAGCACTCATTACTACCAATCGGGTCAGCAATAGATAATTTCAATCATATATGATTTTCTTAACTCCCAATTACTTGGGGTTTTAAAAAATTAAAACATTAAATACATTTTGACATTATATTTTTCTTTAATTTTACTCTTTTCAGAAAACAGACCTTTCTGGTATTCTTTGAAATTTGTTGACACGTTCTTTGTGACTTCATATGTCACATTTTGAGTGATTAAGAAAAAAGTATTTGTTCTCTAAATTTTGGAAACTGAGCTCTGAATATCAGATCAAGCTTGTTAGTTACACTGATACATATTCTATATCCATTGTGATTTTTAAAATTCCCAGAAGGATGAGAGTTTATAAATCTTGTCAATTTCTTCTTATAATTTTTTTGTTTGTTTCTGTACATATATTTCTAGGCATAGTTTCCAGTACTGTTTCATAATTGTTTCTTGTGTGCATCTGTTGAAATGTTATTTGATCTCTTTAATTCTATTAATATTTGTTTATTTTACATTATTGTATCATCTAAGTTTCAGGTGGGGAAGAAGAACCACTATGAATATAGTTGAATAAAGACTTTGTAATATGAATTAGACTTTGCAAATATGTAGGAGCAGCTAATCACGCCTGGCATGGGTGAATGAGTTTAGAGCTTGAGGAAAATGAATTATGTCAGTTTTTGCAGTACATCTTCAAGTGGGTGGTGTGGAAGCCTATAGAAGGTTACTGGCTCTTCATTGGTTCTACCTCTGTGAGTTATCAGTGAAGAATCTTGTGGTTGGGATAGGGTCACTTTTTGTCAGCAGGACTGACAGTCCAGAAGCAGAACTGGGCACAGAACAGGGGAAATGAGAAAACAGCCAGAACCCCTGACACCTCTGTACTCGTCCTTCATTACCTCTAACAAAGATGTTCAGAGTGTAATGGCTACTGCCTTACTTCACTCCCCATCCTGAAATCTCAAGCCAAAATTTCTTATGGTCTGACTTAACCCGGAAGCATAATGGAAAGGGAATTCTGGGGAACATAGTTCCAGCTTAGCTCAGCTGACACAAAACAAATCACTATTAAGTCTATTTTGCCTGAAGTTAATATCGCTTCATTTTCTTGCTTTCTTTGTATTTGCCCGGTGTTTTCCTAACTTTATAATATTTATTAGATACAAATATTTATATTTTTCTCATTCCCTGTAAAGACAATATTCTTGAAAAATATTTCTTTAGTATACTCATATTATTGTACCTGTCAACTATTAAAACTGACTTTTCCCCCCTACTGCCCTGTAACTGCTACAAGTATTATAAATGACCAGTAAACTTCAAAATCTATTCTAAATTTTTAAGTCTTTATCTTATTATTTCACTTTATACAAGTTTCTGTTCAATTCAACCTCAGAGGGATGTCTTCTAACCACTTCATGTAAAATGATAATTACTAAATCCAACATTATTTAATAACTTATTTTTTCATATAATTATTAATAACTGAAATGATGTTGAAATTATTTAGTTTATTTCTTCATTGTCTCTCCCACTAATATACAAGCTATATGAGGGCAGAAACTGTCTTTCTTCTTCATTACTGTATAAATACATCTCGAAAAATTATTGGAACATAGAAGTTGCTTAATATTTTTTGTTAAACAAATAAATGACTGACACTTGATTATTTTTATGTGACATCAACTATTCACTATTTGTAAAAACTTATTTTCTATTTTATTCTTGACTCTGTCTTCTCCCTTTATTACCCTATTCCTCCAGCTTGAAGTTTGTCAGTCTTCTTACACTGGATAAATTAACATGCACAGATCTCTGTGCATAATAGTGGAGAGGAAGCATGACTAGCTGGGAAGTTAAAACTAGAGAAAATGCAGGCAAACTTTTCAGACATTAGGCAAAATAACATAAATATTTAATATCTTCTTTTTGATAAATTAGAGGATGCAAGTCTCACCTAACACTATTAAAGCTTACACATAAAAAAAATGTACCGGCCCTATAAATCATCTCCATATGTTGAATTTGCCCCTCCCATTACCAGTTTTTGAAAAATAATTAAAATGTAGAAACAATTAGTGGGCTCATTTGATATGAGTGGTGAATGTTATTATAGTGTTTGATTATGCTATAAGTCTACAAAGAAATTCCAGGCTTTTCATCATAGGATGAGTTTTGGTAGTTAGGAGACCGTTCTACTCACATTGAACAATTTGAAAATGGACAGTTTGAAACATTTTCATAATCCAGGGCCAATAGGAAGGATCAGATTATGCCTCAAACCCTTCACTTTTCTACTGTGTCACTTCAATGTTTGTAGAATCAGATAGTTTATTATATTAATCGATTTTGTTAATGAAATGAGGAGGTTATACATTTGGAAAGCAGAGGGAAATGTACCTAGAAATAAATTAAAATTCATTTAATTAATGAGAACAATGTTTCTAAAGTCAATCTCAAAGATTACTACAAATATACAAATTTTGTTATGCAAATCAACATATTATGGGAAATGTAGCAAATTTTAACTTTTAAGTAGAAGCAGAGAAAAGTTTCAGTTTTCTGTTTTATTTTCCTTCATACAAAGGTTAGCTGGGTCAGAATATTACCAGAAGTGTGAAAATCCTTGATCCTTTGTCTTTCTTGGTCACGAGACAATTTAGTCACAAAAGAGAATTTATTGAAGGAAAATAGAGAGCAGAGAGTTTATTTAGAAACAAACTACACTCTGAAAGATGAGAAGAGCAGGCTGCTGAGAGAGAATGAGCAAGCAACAGACCCGAGAGTTCTGAGTTGGGGGTTTTATTATGTTGGAGTCTTTCTTTAAGTTTCCACCTCTGTCTTAAGTCTCTGCCATTTTGCTTAGTCTGGTTGCCCCACTTCTGCCTTAACCTTAAGTCCCCAATCTTTATTCCCACCTGGCTTGTGGGACCTGCTCAAGCTTGTGGGACCCTCTCTTGCTGCTAATCAGCATGTGTAAGCCCAGTGTTGGATATGAATTCTGGAATTCTACCTAATGGGGGCATTGCTCATTACCACCACACCAGGAAGGTCATTTAGCAGTGAAGTCTGTGCTCATTGCACCTCTGTGTCTCTTAATAATTTCTCCTTTGCCTTCTTTTCATCCTTATCAGCATGCAGCTAGCTACATTCTGACAGGTTAACTGCAGAGTGAAAAATTACTGGGCATCTTAAAGGGCATTTCTTCCTACAAAGATATTTCCAACCCTCTCTGCATATATATATA
>NW_016810859.1:187551-234383 GCF_001698545.2 Rhinopithecus bieti
TATATATATGTGTGTGTGTGTATATATATACACACCTCTGTCTTAAGTATATATATATATATACACACACAGACATTATATATACACATTTTATATATCTGGACATTATATATACACACATTTTATACACACACACACACATATATATATATATATACACACACACACACACACACATATATGTGTGTGTGTTTCCATATGCATATATTTTTATATAAATATATACATACATATATTTATTTTTTATTTTAATAGGTTTTTTAGGGATCAGGTGGTGTTTGGTTACATGAATAAGTCCTTCAGTGGTAATTTCTGAGATTTTAGTGCATGCATCACCAGAGCAGTGTACACTGTAACCAATGTGTACATTTTTATTTCTCACCCACCTCCCATCCTTTCCCCTGAGTCCCCAAAGTCCAATGTATCATTCTTATGCCTTTGCATCCTCATAGCTTAGCTTATGAGTTAGAACATTCTATATTTGATTTTCCATTCCTGAGTTACTTCTCTTAGAATAATAGTCTCCAATTCCATCCAGGCTGCTATGAATGCCATTTCATTCCTTTTTATGGCTGACTAGTATTCCGTGGTGTGTGTGTGTGTATATATATATATATATGTGTGTGTGTGTGTATAAAATGTGTGTATATATAATGTCCAGATATATAAAATGTGTATATATAATGTCTGTGTGTGTATATATATATATATACTTAAGACAGAGGTGTGTATATATATACACACACACACATATATATACACACACACACACACACACACACCACATTTTCTTTATCCACTTGTTGACTGATAGGCAATTGGGTTGGTTCCATATTTTTGCAATTGAAAATTGTGCTGCTATAAACATGAATGTGCAAGTATCTTTTTTGGTATTCTGGGTAGATACTCAGTAGTGGGATTGCTGGATCAAATGGGAGATCTACTTTTAGTTCATTAAGGAATCTCCATATTGTTTTCCATGGTGGTTGTACTAGTTTACATTCCCACCAAGAGGGTAAAATGTTCCCTTTTCACCACATTCGCACCAACATCTATTAGTTTTTGATTTTTTGATTATGGCCATTCTTTCAGGAGTAAGGTGGTGTCACATTGTGGTTTTTGATTTGCATTTCCCTCATAATTAGTAATGCTAAGCGTTTTAACACATGCTTGTTGGTCATTTATATACTCTCTTTGAAAAATTGTCTATTCATGTCCTTAGCTCACATTTTGATGGGATTATTTATTTCTTGATGATTTATTTGTAGATTCTGAATCATAGTCCTTTGTCAGACATATAGACTGTGAAGATTTTCTCCCATTCTGTGGGTTGTCTGTATACTCTGTTAATTATTATTATTTTTTTTTTTTTGCTGTGCAGAAGCTTTTCAGCTAATTAAGTCCTATCTGTTTATCTTTGTTTCTGTTGCATTTGCTTTTGGGTTCTTGGTCATGAGGTCGTTGCTTGAGTCAATGTCTCGAAGGATTTTTCTGATGTTATCTTCTAGAATTTTTATGGTTTCAGGTCTTAGATTTAAGTTTTTGATCCATCTTGAGTTGATTTTTGTAAAGGGTAAGAGATGAGGATCCAGTTTCATTCTTCTACAAGTGGCTTGCCAATTATTCTAGCACCATTTGTTGAATAGAGTGTCCTTTTCCCACTTCATGGTGTTTGCTTTGTCAAAGATCAGTTGGCTGTAAGTGTCTGGCTTTATTTCTAGGTTTGCTATTCTGTTCCATTGGTCTCTGTGCCTATTTTTATACCAGTATCATGCTGCTTTAGTGATTATGACCTGTAGTATAGTTTGAAGTAATGTAATGTGATACCTCCAGACTTGTTCTTTCTGCTTAGTCTTGTTTTGGCTATGTGCACTCTTTTTTGGTTTCATATAAATTTTGGGATTTTTTTTTTAGCTCTGTCAAGAATGATGGTGGTATTTTGATGGGAATTGCACTGAATTTATAGATTGCTTTTGGCAGTATGGTCATTTTCACGATACTGATTCTACCCATCCATGAGCATGGGATGTGTTTCCATTTGTGCATGTCATCTATGATTTCTTTTAGCAGTGTTTTGTAGTTTTGCTTGTAGAGGTCTTTCACCTCCTTGGTTAGGTATTTTCCTAAGTATTTTTATTTTTTATTTTTTGCAGCTATTGTAAAAGGGGTTGAGTTGTTGATTTGATTCTCAGCTTGTTCGCTGTTGGTGTAAAGCAGAGCTACTGCTTTGTGTATATTAATTTTGTATCCTGAAACTTTGCTGAATTCATTTACCAGTTCTAGGAGCTTTTTGGATGAGTCTTTAGGGTTTTCTAAGTATACGATAATATCATTGGCAAATAGCAACAGTTTGACTTCTTTGTTAGCAATTTGGATGCCATTTCTTTCTTTTTATTGTCTGATTGCTCTGGCTAGGACTTTCGGTCCTCTGTTGAAGAGAGGTGGTGAAAGTGAACACCCTTGTCTTGTTCCAGTTCTCAGGGGGAATGCTTTCAACTTTTCCCCATTCAGTATAATGTTGGTTGTAGGTTTGTCATAGTTGGTCCTCACTGCAACCTCTGCCTCCCAGGTTGAAGCAATTCTTCTGCCTCAGCCTCCCAAGTAGCTGGGATTACAGGTGCCCATCACAATGCCTGGATATATATATATATTTGTATTTTTAGTAGAGATGGGGTTTCCCCATGTTAGCCAGGCAGTTCTTGAACTCGTGACCTGAGTGATCCACTTGCCTTAGCCTCTCAAAATGCTGGGATTACAGGCATAAGCCACTCTGCCTGGCCCATAGATGGCTTTTATTACATTCAGGTATGTCCTTTCTATGCCAATTTTGCTAAAGGTTTTAATTATAAAGAGATGCTCGGTTTTGTCAAATGCTTTTTCTGCATCTATTGAGATGATCATGTGATTTCTGTTTTTAATTCTGTTTATGTGATGTATCACATTTGTTGACCTGTGTATGTTAAACTATCCTTGCATTCTTGGCATGAAACCCACTTGACAAGGGTGGACTATCTTTTTGCTATGCTGTTGGATTTTTTTTGCTAGAATTTTGTTGAGGATTTGCATCTATGTTCATCAGGGATGTTAGTCTGTAGATTTTTTTTTTGTTATTTCTTTTTCTGGTTTTGGTATTAGGGTGACACTGGCTACATAGAATGACTTTGGGAGGATTCCCTCTTTCTCTGTCTTTTGGAATAGTATCAATAGGATTGGCACCAATTCTTTGAAAGTCTGATAGAATTCGGCTGTGAATCCATCTGGTCCTGGACTCTCTTTTTTGTTGGCAATCTTTTATTACCATTTAAATTTCACTGCTTGCTGTTGGTATGTTCATAGCTTCTATATCTTCCCGGTTTAATCTATGAGGATTGTATATTTCTATAAACTTATCCATCTTCTCTAGGTTTTCTAGTTTATGCATGTAAAGGTATTCACAGTAGCCCTGAATAATCTTTTGTATTTTTGTGTTACCAGTGTACCATCTCCTGTTTTGTTTCTAATTGAGCTTATTTAGGTCTTCTCTCTTCTTTTCTTGGTTTTCTTAGTTTTCTTTTTCAAAACACAAATCTTGGTTTTCTCTTGCTAATGGTCTATCAATTTTATTTATCTTTTCAAAGAAACAGCTTTTTGTTTCATTTATCTATTATATTTTTTGTTTCAATTTCATTTAGTTCTGCTCTGCTCTTATTTCATTTCTTCTGCTGGGTGTGGGTTTGGTTTATTCTTGTTTCTCCAGTTCCATGCAGTGTGATCTTAGATTGTCTGTTTGTGCTCTTTCAGACTTTTTGATGTAGGCATTTAATGCTATTAACTTTCCTCTTAGCACCATTTCTGATGTATCCCAGATGTTTTGATAGGTTGTGTCACTATTATTGTTCAGTTCAACTAATTATTTTTTTATTTTCATCTTGATTTCATTGTTGATCCAATGATGACTCAGGAGCAGGTTATTTAGCATGCAGGTTTTAGGTCGTCTCTGGGGTGTGATATTTTCCAGACCTCCCTTTTCTCAGGACTCCCTCTGCTGCTCATGTCTAGCTATTTGCTACTCTAATAAGAACATGAAGAACAATGGTAGGAACAATAACAACTATAAGACAGAATGCACATAATGCAAAATGTCTTACTACTCCAAGACTGGGCCAGGAAACAACATAAATTTAAGAGAATGGTGAGAAATGAGGCTCATAGTCATCTTTCTGTTCTAACTTCACTTTAGTTAGTACTTTATAGGAGCACCCAGACTATTTATTTAGATCTTTCTAAGAAGATAAAGCAGTCCTTTGATATAATATTTATGATTTCAAAAACTCAGGATATAAAACTTATTTTGAGGAGTTATAAATATTCATCAATAGTTTCATATGTCATATCATTTCCTAAAACATAAAAAAGAATGATTTTTCTGAAAAGGTGAATGAAATTTGGAGAGTAAAGATAGGCATATATCCATAGAGATAAAAGAGTAATGTTGGACACAAAAAAGCAGGCACAATTCAATTTTAGGAATATTACAGCGGATACTATTGGTTTAGAGGGATTGATCAAAGCAGCAGTATTTTGAGTTGCCTCCAAGATAACCATTCCTAGAGATTAGGATGCCTATAAGAATAAAGATTAGCATTCAATTCCTGCTGAGTATTGCTGATTGGCAGAAGCTTATAGGCCCACATTATATTGTTACCAAAAAATTCTTGGAATAAATTAACATATCCCAAGGTAGTTATTTGCGTTCAGCCAGTTCAGCACCTTAGAATCTGATACCTCTTTCTTGCTCATAAAAATAAAAAGAGAGGAGGGTTCTAAGAACAAAAAAAAGGTATAGTTTGATGAAAAAGCAAAAAGAAATTGGGCAAGTTACACACGTACCAATTGGGAGAGCAATGGTACATAAGTCCTTATGGATACAATGAATAACAAAATTAATTAGACTAATAATTTTACATGGGTTTAATGCAAGGGAACAGTCTACTGAGTTGAGGTGAACCTAATAATAAGCAACTGTTCCTGCCTGTGGTCCAGTGCTGAGGGACGAGAATAGAAATCAAGCAGACAGGGCATCACTGGAGTCAGGAAACAGTGTGGGGAAAGGTCCCCATAGGATCTTGAGAGGCCTTGCAAATACTTCTAATAAAAGAGTCATTACCATATTAGAAAAGTTGGTGAATTACCTGTATCAACCAAGAAAACCTACAGATAACATCAGTTACCAAAACAGATTTATAGCTTTCTCCCTTAACCACTCTCCCACACCCGATTGCTACACTGATTCTGAAAGGGCTAAGGGATTCAGGGAGGGGGCAAAACAAGTATAGTAAATGGCAGACTACATTTCTCTTTCCATACTGTGGTTTTCAAGCTGTAGTGTAGACCTTCATTGAAAGAATACAGAACCTTCAAGTTGGATGTAAGATTTTAAGTTCTCAATTAGCATGGCTTAGACTTTTAAATACTCAATACATTACCAAAATAAAATTGGTCTGATACTTGATAACGACCAGAAAAAAGTGAGATCGACTTGAGATATCTTTAAGTGGATAGAAATTGACATTGATAACATCTTTTAAAAACAGACATAGAAAAAAAGTTTAAGATGTTTCCGATTAACCTTTGTGAGACAAAATAGTCACTTCTCGAAGATGCTTGTGTCCTAATCTCTGGAAACTGTATCTATGACCTTACGTGATAAAAGGAAATTTGCAGATGTGATTAAGAATTTTGAGACAGGGAGATTATAATAGATTATCTGGGTGAGTCAAATATAATCATAGGGGACTTTATAAGAGGGAGACAGACAGATTCGAGTTGGAGAAGGAGATATGATGATGGAAGCAGAGGTCAGAGTGAAGAGAGAAAGGGACTGCAAGCGAAGGAATGCAGACATTCTCTAAAAGCTGGAAAAGGCAAGGAAAACTTTCACTTGAGACTCCAGAAAAAACATAACCCTGTTTATACCTTGATTTTAGAACTTGAGACCTCCAACCTGAACAGTAACGCATTTTTCTTAAGATGCAAATGTTGTGGAATTAATTATGGCAGCAACAGACGGCTAATACAAACTTTATTTGTACTAAATGTGAAGTGTTGTTGTGACAAATATGTAAAAATTTGTCAGATTTTGGAATTGGACAATGGAAAAAGATTGGAAAAGTTTTCAGAAGAATGATAGACAAAGCTTAGATTTTCTTAAATGAACAGTTAGAAATATGGATGTTCACAACTCTGCTAGGGACAACTTGGAATTTACATGAAGAACATGATAAAGGAAACCCTTATTATCATGGAGAATACTTAAATAATCAAAAACAGACTTAGATTATGAATCTTACAGGTGCAGCTGGAGAGGCTTAAGAAGGAAATAAGGAACATTTTATTAGAAGCTTGAGGAAAGGAAATCTTTCTTATATAGTGGCAGAAAGTCTAGTGGAATTGTGTCCTATGGTTACGTAGAAAGTCCAACTTGTAGGTGATGAGCTTGTTTCCAAGCAATGCACTGAAAGTGAAGCCTAGTGTTTTCTTGCTGTTTATAGTAAAATGCAAAGGAAAGAAACACATAGAAAGAAAACCTGTTAAGCCAAAATGAACCAGGACTTAGTTTGGGGAAATCCTCAAATTTATCCAGATTGTAAAAGACAATAAAATTAGGAGATTCACAGTCAGAAAAAGTGTGCTCTGGTAAGTAAGCCCAGATGTGGCTGGAAAATCTTTTGCTAGTGCCTTTGAAGGCACAAAATGTCACAGTATTCAACTGCACAAAGGAATCTTTGAAGGGATGAGGGATGTGACTCATGGATCCCTTCAACAGCCATTTAAGCAGAATGAGGAATACATATAATATTATCCAGGAAGTATACTGGGATGAGGGAGGGTAAGGTGGAATCTCTCATCTAAGGTAATGAATCCCAGGACAGGCATAGGAGGCCCACAAGGCTCTTCAGAATTTTATACCAGCAGAAAACTGCCAATTTGGACTTAAAGAGCCAGGAATAGAATAAAACTAAAGGCTGTTAGCATCCCAAAATTCTACAGGCAGGAAACAGGCTGATTAAAACTATTCAACTTAAATTTGTGCTAAACTTCACAAAAAAAGAAGGATAATTCTGATGAGGAGGGTTTGAGTCCAGAGAGTAGAGTCCTTAACTCAGAGGATGGAGACAAAAACTACAAGAATTATTCTCAGGCCTTGAAATCTAATACTGTTTTCCTAGCTAGATTTCAAAACTGCTTTGCACTGGTGACTCTCTCTTTTTTTTTTTTTTTATTAAAACAAAACCAAACAAAACAAAAAAACAACAACAGACTTTTTTAGAGCAGTTGTAGGTTCATAGCAATATTGAGCAGAAGGTACAGATATTTTCTACATATTCAGTGTCCCCCGCATCCCCAGATAAAGTGGGGACAATTTGCTACAATTGATAAACTTATACTGACATGTCATCACCACCCACAATCCATAGTTTATATTAGGGTTCACTTGCTATTCTACATTCTATAAGTTTGGACAAGCATACAATGTCATGTATCCACCATTATAGTATCCTACAGAGCAGTTTCACTGCTCTCAAGCTCTCTGGACTACGAGTATTTACCCCTGCCTTCCCCCTAATCCCAGACAACCACTGAGTTTTTACTTTCTTCATTCTGTTGCCTTTTCTAGAATGTCTTTTAATTGGAATTACACAGTGTGTAGCCTTTCAGATTGGCTTCTCTCACTTAGCAATATGCATTTAAATTTCCTTCTTGTTTCTTCAGGGCTTGACAGATGATTTATTTTTAGTGCCTGGTAATATTCCATTGTCTGGATGTACCACAGTTTATCCATTCAATTATTAAAGGCCATCTTGGTTGCTTCTTGTTTTGGAAATTATAAATGAAGCTGCTATAAACACCAGGGTCCAAGTTTTTGTGTTTTGGCCCCGTTGGGTAAATACCATGCAGCACAATTGCTGGATCTTATGATAAAAGTGTGCTTGGTTTTGTAATAAACTGCCAAATTTGTCTTCCAAAGTGGCTATACTGTTTTGCATTCTCACTGCAGTAATTCCTTTTTTCATTTTCATATACTTGGAATGGAATGTCTAGAACTGTTATTTCATACCTGTCCTATTATATTTTTAAAGCAGATGACTTCTTTTGTAGTTTACCGGCAGACAGATGAAGAGGAATTTTGTACCAGAATCAATTACATGCAGAGACTAACCCATCTAACTTAAAATATTAGGATAGATAAAATTGAGTGCTGGAATTGTTTGAAGTTTTGGAGCATGTGGGAATGTGCTTAATGAATTTTGCACATGAGACAGACGTGAGTCCTTGGGGGCCAGAGGGTGGATGGTGGTAGACACAATAATTATTACCTAATGTTCATATTTTAGTCTTTGGAATGTCTGAATATGTTACCTTACATGAAAAAAGGACTTTAAAATTGTGATTCTGTTACGTTACTTGAGACAGGGAGAATATACTGGATTATCTGGGTTAGACCGGTGTAATCACAGGAGTCCTTTTAAGGAAGATCAGATTCAGATAAGGAGAAGATGATAGAAACAGAAGTCGGAGTGATGTGGGGCCATGAACCAAGAAATGTAGACATGGTTTAGAAGCTGAAAACATGAGGAAAGGGATTCTCTCCCATAGTGTCCAGAAAAAATGCATCCACGCTTACACCTTGATTTTAGGACTTCCTACCTCCAAAACGAACACTTAACAATCACCATAAAAGGACTGAGATGCAAAAGCATTAAGAAGGAAATAAAATTTAAAATAAATGTTTATAAGAGAGTTCAGGATTTATAAGGACTAACTAAACAAACAAAAGGCAGGTATTTACAGAAAACAAATATGTCTTATGACAAAGTCGTAGATTTTGTCATTATTTTGTTCCTAGGGAAAAGTAGTAATTTTCTCACATATTCATCCTATCTGAAGGGTTTTTCATTTTTTATATACATGCAGACATCAGTCTTGCAAAATTATTAGGAAATCAGTAATTAACAAAAAAGGCTTAATGTTATTTTTATGTTGGGAGCTAGAACTAGACAGGATGAACTTGCTTCTTCCATTTGCTTTTGTTCAGTTTTGTTCACATTTTTTATCTATCTCAGGTTTTAAAGTTCCTCCCCTCCCCTCTGATTGTAGAATGTGATGTACCCATACTCATAACAGCAGAAGGACAAGGTGTTAGTTTTTCTTAGAAATAATTTATCATAAATATTTTACTATCTATCTATCATCTATCTATTTTTTTTTTTTTTTTTTGAGATGGAGTCTCGCTTTTATAGCCCAGGCTGGAGTGCAGTGGTGCCATCTCTGCTCATTGCAACCTCTGCTTCCTGGGTTCAATCGATTCTCCTGTCCTAGTCTCCCAAATAGCTGGGACTAAAGGCACCTGCCATCACTCTAAGATAATTTTTGTATTTTTAGTAGAGATGGGGTTTCATCACATTGGCCAGTCTGGTCTCGAACTCTTGACCTCCAGTGATCTGCCCACCTTGGCTGCCCAAAGTGCTGGAATTACAGGTGTGGGCCACCATGTCCAGTCAACTATCTATCTTATCTGTATACCTATCAATCATTTATCTACTTATCACATTTTTTAATACTCATATAGTATTCACATATATGAAAGTAATATACTTTATTTTCTTGATTTTCTATTTTTGAACAATTGGGTTGTTTCCAAATTTTTGCTATTATAAATAAAATTCAATTGGCATCCTTATAATCAGATCTTTGTGATCATTATTATGTATTAACTATTAATCTATACTACATTTTAGAAGTTGAATTTTGTTTTAATGTTTTAATTGACATAATAGTATGTATTTATGGGGTACATGTGATATTTTGATACAAATATACAACGTGTAATGATCAAATCAATTAGGACATTCATCACCTCAAACATCATTTCTTTGTATAGGAAATATTTTAAAACTTCCAGCTATTTTGAAATATACAATAAAGTATTAACTATGGTCACTTACTATGCTATTGAACAGCAGAACTTATACCTTCTATCTAACTGTCTATTTGTAGCTGTTAACCAACCTCTCTTCATCTCCCTTTTCCAGTCTCTAGTAACCATCACTCTATTGTTTACCTCCATCAGATCACCATTTTAGCTGCCATATTTGAGAAAGAACATACAATATCTTTCTGTGCATGACTTATTTCACTTTAAGATTTTCAATTCCATCCATATTGCTGCAAATGACAGGATTTCATTCTATTTTATGGCTGAATAATATTCCATTTTGTATATAAACCACATTTAAAAAATCCATTTATCTGTTGGTGAACACAGGTTGATTCTACATCTCGGCTATTGTGAATAGTGCTGCAATAGACATGGGGGTGCAAGTATTTTTTTGATATGATGATTTAAAGTTGAATTTTGAAACAAATTGCAATCAATCTTAAAACCTATAGTTAATAATGGCAAACTGTTCTCAAGAGTTGTTAATACATTTATTAAAGACTTTCTTTCAAGTTGAATTCTAAAAAGTTTTGAATTATTTCATACTTATAACCTTTTTTCCCTACTTAACATCCTTATAGAGAATATTGCATATTAGGAACACTTAAGATTAACCTAGTAAAGCAATCTGAATGTTAGTTTATTCCCCATTATCTGAGGACTGTTTATCAAACTTGAAAATAAATCAAGCTTTCCATTTGTCCTTTGTTATATTAATATTTGTGGTGTTTGCAATCATTATGCTCAATGAGTTTAGTATGCTACATAGTATAAACACTTGTAAAGTTTGACACTAATGCATGTTGAATCAAGTCCAAAAGGAAATTTCAGAAAGTCATCTTTGCATTTCTCTCATTGCTAAGTCTCTTCACTACAGATGAAGCCTATCAAATTGTCTTACGTTATTATTGAGTAGAGGTGACCAACTATATGGGAAAAGTATTGAATTATACAGGGATTAATTCTATTTTCAGTAGTTGGCCTCTTCTTCCGTGTTTTGCTACTAAATGAGAAATCTTGAGACATAGTAAAGATGAAGCAGCTGTTAGCATTCAGGGTTAGCACCTGCTCTGGAGTTCGTGGGCTCCTGAGGGTAGCCCAAGTTTTAATTGCTAAGACCTGATACTCGTTGTAGAAAAATCCAGATATATGAAATTAAATGAGATAGGTTTCTTAGCTTGCAACAAGGGTAAAATCCCCTTTTAATTTGATTAAGAATATAAAAGTCTGGCGTTTTATGAAACCTACCATATTTCCCTGGTATATACTTGATTTATCTCCATTTCTATAGCTCCAAAGCATTTTCAGGATTTGGGTGGAACTGTTCAGCCACCGACAAGTTAGGGAATTAGTTGAGGAGTCAATTTGATCCAACGTTTTAAAGAAATTTCAGTTACAAAGTTTAGTTTATAGGAAAATGAGATTGAAGTGGTCAAATAACAACTCCCAGGCTGCCAACAACCAGTAGGAGTAGAGTGGGGTGGATGTTTGATGTTGAAATATAGGCACATCAGAATGTATGAATTATTTGTTTTTCAGGAATAGGTCATTTCAAATAAAATTAAGCTTACTTGCTCAAATGGAAGGAAACCCGAATCTCTCCCATAGACATGGGATCAGAGGACTAAAGGGAATTTTTAAAACATTTGAATTTGAGTCCTTGTATGAAGCAAAGCCATTTCTGGAGATGGGCATTCCATAGGGAACACTTTGAGGTACAATGCAGTTCCTTAAATCTTAGAAATTCCACTTTAATGCACTGTGGATGGCCAGTAGTAAGTTTAAGATCATTTCAGGCTCTAAGCTGTATCAATGTGATTATTACTTTGTGTTTAATATTAAAGGTTGATGTTTAACTGTAGGCAGAGAGATTAAGAATTCTCCACAATCTGAGCTATACGCTTGTTACAAAATTATTATCCATTCAGAAGCCAGCCTGCACTGGAGGGGTCAGCAAGAAAGTTCATAGACTGAGCATTCATTACCAGGCTAAGAAAAAATATCTTCAGGCGTTTCTAAGGGACACACGGCTGCCTCATGAGGAAAAATATAAATTTTATCAGAATGACAATAAATTTTGTTTATGCTTTTATACATATTAGTGCTTTTACTAATATAACTGTTAACCATTTATATGGTCCTACTGTGAAATACGTAAAATGTAAATGTGTTAGAAAATAAAAAAAAAAAAATCTTTTGCCTGCCTCCCCATACAATTCTAAGTTTCAAAAGCCTACGCATTCTTACAGATATATTATATTCACTGAAACATTTCAAGAAATTTTGAGTTCCTACCTTGTGGCAAGAGCGTTTGTCTCCGCTGGAGAATCAGCCTCAGTGAATCTTGATCTGAAGCAGTTGTTGAGGCTTCCAAACCCTGTCCTTGCTTTTATATACCCAGAGGAAACTGTCTTATCCTATATCAAGCAACTCTCTCAAAACATTGCCTTTTTTTAGAAATTTGATTTTTTGATGTCTTGTGACTTGAGATATTTGAGTGGCAAACATAGAAATGTATTTCTCTAACATGATATTGCTAAAATTGTGGGCCATGTGATTGGATTGCGTATTAGAAACACATGTGATTATTTTGCTTTGTTGTTTCCTTACACCTTTCAAAAAAGCTCAGCTGACTTATACAAATTTAATCTGCTCCAGGTCTTTCTCTGTAACATGTAGAACAAAAATTTTTAAAGGATTATATCATCTACATCATTTGTCTATTTTGGGCCTAGACATTTATATTTCTAAAAACCTTGTCCGTAGTCAATAGCAAGTTAGTCACTGTTCAAACAAATGTTCATGCTTTCACCACTCTGAGATAATCAACCTGGAAGGTACTCTTGCATAAGTCTAAGATGAAATATATGTCTGACCTTGAGCTAACCTCCCATCTGACACTCCGTTGATACTTCTCACTATATATTTTTTTAGGGATCCACCTCTAAACGTTTCTTAGTCCTTCTTAACATGTGCCATAATGGCAACTCAATCTATAGTAACTACAAAGCCTTAAAATTCAGTTAATTATGTCAGAAGTATAATATTATCAGTCAATTTCTCAGCTTTTCTCTTTTCCGTATACCAAATAGTATGTGAGTGCTCAAAGTCTTCAATAATTTTTGTGTGGATTACTTTTGTGAGTGATCTCTTTTCTTATCTCTTGAAGATTTCTCTTAGTATTTTGTTTTGTTGGGGAGTTATTCTAGTATGCTTTCTTAGTGTTTCCTCTTGTTCTCAGTTAAGTTCCTTTGGTTCTTATCTGCAATTCCTGAACTAGGCAAAGCAAAAATGTTGCCCTCTTTTCTGGTATGATTATTATAAACAATAAGATGTGTGTGGATGTGTGTATATATATCTCCTTTTACACCTAACTGTGGGTTCTCTAAAATCCTAAGCATTCTTCTGTTTGAATACCTCTTATTTTCTGGTTTCAATCTATGTATCTTTCTTCATTTTTTTCCCTTTCATATTACTACTGTTCTAATTCAGACTAGAAGACCAAAGTCTACTTTTAAAAGTGACCTCAAAACATACACCTGCTTTCTAAATTCATTTCAATCCTCCTTTAGTCTTTGAGTAAATTATTTCTAGTGGCAGAATATTCCAAATGCAAGCCTATTTTAAAAGTATTTCTTTGCCTCTGGAAATCATTGGAAAATAGTTTCACTGAATTTTTACTCTACCATAATTCATGAGGTATCTATATTCAAAATGTAAGCAAATGCAATATTTTCTGTATATCTTACCTTTTCTTTGGTAAAATCGATAATGTCACTATGAGTTGAACCCACAGTCAAGATACTAAACTCAACAACTATAATCAGGGCTTGTGAAGCCAACAGTTCGGGACTAACAAGTGCATATGATTCAGAGGTAACTTCAGAAGCCCATGAACAAGCCAATGAATCCCTAAAACTATGTTTTCCAGTTTCCTCTTTCACTTTGTAGTTCAATGCATAGAGAAAGAACACATTTAAAAAAATCATCTAACGCAGCCTTCCAAAGCTGAAAACTAGCAATCTGAAGACCCAGGTCTCATATATCAGTTAGAGTTTATGTAACTAAAATATAATAAAATGCATATTGTCCAATAACTGTTAAGCAAGCATACACAGATTTATTCACTCTCTCCCTTCCCACTGTCTCTTCTCTGTCTCCCTTTCCTCTCTTTTTTTTTTTTTTTTTCCACTATAGAGTTTATCTGCTTCCAGAGGATCCAGGTCTTGATGATTCCATTTCCTCTGTCATCTAATGTCAGCCTCTTTTCTACTTGCATCTGAGTTTACAAATGGTAACTAAAGATATTTACATGACCTATTCCTGCTGGAGTCAAGTTTCATTACCCTGTTAATATCTTTGGCCTCTGTATTTGGTAATTTTCTCTGGTAATATCCATTTTCAAGGTTGTTTTAAAAGTTTACTGTCCCGTTAAGCCCCTGTATGATAAAAGTTTGGTGTGCCAATAGCTTACTCTTTCTTTCTATTGATTCTAAAACTAACACTTACACAAAAGATAAACCTCAAGTAGAGACAAAAATTGGTTTTATATATGAACCATATTATGCCAGAAGTATAATATTATCAGTCAACTTCTCAGCTTTTCTCTTTTCCATATACCAAATAGTATGTGAGTGCTCAATGTCTTCAATAATTTTTGTGTGGATTACTTTTGTGAGTGATCCCTTTTCTTATCTCTTGAAGATTTGTTAGTAGTTTGTTTTGTTGGGAAGGCCTAACAGCCTCTCAAAACACAGAGATTTCTGGGAGAATGGGGTTTGTACCTACTGATTCCAGCAGAAATCTGAAAGCAGCCAGGCCTAAAGGCAAGGCTTGCCTGATTCACCTATTTAGTGTAGGCTGGAGACATTGAATAGGAGAGAATAAACACCTCGCTGGGCAGTTTCTGCAGGATAACTGCCTGCATAGTACCTAGAAGTCCTTAAAATTCTTGAAGCAGATGGTGAAAGAGAAAGTCAATCACTAGTGAGCCATTGCCTTTTACTTAGTCAATAGATGACAGGCTCTCGATAATCATATTAACTAGGGAGCGACAAAGGGGCAAGATTAGAAGCACCTGGGGAGCTTTTAAAGATTCTTATGTCCACAATTCTGGTGTACAGGATGTACTCAGGTCTAGTTAAATAAGAACTTCTGGAAGTGGGAGCCAGGCTTTCCAGATTAGTCCAACCTGGAGCAAAGTTAGGGAACCAATGAGTTACATGTTTTTACTCTACCTACTCCCATCATGGAAGGTGAGAGAAATCTCCTTTATGAAAAGTAAAGATGGAGGAAAAGAACAAATTACTTAGTGTCTCTGAATCTCATATTAATTTTATAGATGGAAATAATAATACTTTATGTCTGAGTGATTTTTAAAAAATCAAATGGTATGATGCAATAAACCATCTTGCACACAGTAATTATTCAGTACATATTTTTCTTTTTCAGAAGAAGGTAATATATTAATCATTATTTAAATATAAAAGTAAAGCATTGCTGTAGTGAATTCCTGGAATTTTGTGTTTCCATAGCATCCATTCTGAATCTGGGTTTAACTTTCTTAAACCAGAAGCTGGGCTCAGTAACCTTTGAACATAGTGTCTAGGTTCTCTGCTTCCTTCTAGTTCCTCACTGTAGTTGATCCAGTTATCTGCTTCGTATAATCACCTCCTAGTGACCACCTCCCTAGGGGAGTGCTAGATACAACCGACTTCATTCACCCACTGACCCCCATACCTCACATAAGCCACGCAAATATGCTGTAGCAACTAACTACCTCTCAGTAACAGTGTGACCCACCCCCCCGGCCCCTGCCATGGAACTCAACCCACTGATTAGAATTCACCAAGGAAACCCTGCTTGGGTAATGCCCTAGTCCCCAATAAAGGCTTTGGTCTCTTGGTCTCTCCCTTGACCCCCTCCAGTTGGTTGAAGATGCATGTCCCGCAGAGCTCTCCACTTCCTGTTGGCCCTGCAAGGTGTGCCGCCCTCTTCTCTCTGTGATCCGTGAATGATCCACTGCTTCTGTTATTTCATGTGTTTTGTTTAGTGGCCTCCTCTGATTCTTACCTGAGTGGCACATCTGAACCTAAATACCTAACTTCTTTCCTGGTCAGGGCTCTCCTAGACAGTGGCTGTCTTGGCAGGCATAAACTGAACCTGGGTCAGCCCAGAGCCACAAGAGCATTTGCCAGTATAAACAAGTTTCCTTTGAAAGGGACACCTGGTCAGGAGTTGGACCATTAGGCATTAGGGCTGCCCATCAGCATAAACAAGTATCCCCTGAATGGCACATCGTAGGGCTGCCCATCAGCATAAACAAGTATCCCCTGAATGGCACATCGTAAACATCCATGACCAAATCCCCTGGAGCTCTGTTAGGAAAGGGCTAGAGTTTATAGCCACTCTCCAGAGCAAGACCTCAAGACAAAATTAGAGGAAAATACAACTGCCTATTAATGCATCCTCATTCAGCTATCAGTAAACGTCTATCTCCATACCTTTTGAATTCTCACTATGTGTTTCATTAGAACCAGATGGTGTAATCTAAATTGTTGCTCTATAGGTCTTGGGATTTAATAGCATATCTGTTTCCAACTGTACCATCAATGATATACTTCATATAATTATAAATTCAAAGTAAACAGGAAAAGTAATGCAAGTGATAAAGGCATACTATCAATGAGATTTGGAAACATTTTTCTTCAGTTGTCTTCATTGCATTCTCTGATTTAAAGTAGAATTTAGAAGTGCGTTCCAAGTTATAGATAAAAAGCAATAACATTCTCTCTAGAAATTCAAACTGTCAGTCATACTCTGTTCATTCTTATGGGTTAATTTAATTTGTTAGTTGTATTTGGGAACTGCTTTGAAGAAATGAGAAATCTTTGATGTAAACTTTTCCTTCTATTGTGTTCACCAGTTCCAGATAAAATGGAGCATTCACTGAGATCTGCAAACAATCTGAATAAAATAATCTTAAGTCCTTTGGAAAATATCAAGGCCAAAATTAACAAAAGGTGCATCTGGGTATTTTTGAATTATATTAAATATAAATCATTTAAATATAAAGATTTTCATTTATGAGAACAGTATCAAGGCACAATTGAACAACGCTTAACAACTTATTTCCAGTGAAATCATTCAGTCTGTTAAATATTGTAGTCATGATTGAAAAAAAACACACAATTTTATACATATTTGTAACTTTCATTTTCCTTAAAAAATCATACTTAATGTAAGTACATGCATAAAAAGCATCAAACTTTGCAATGTCTATATCTAATAAATCTTGCATATTGGCATTCTGGCCCTGAAAGATTGCCCCCACACTACTCTTACTCCACCTGTATTTATCTCATCGCAACTTTAGATGAGAAGTCAATGCAACCCTGCTATCTATTTTTCATCCTTTGTAAGAGCCTAATTTTAAAAAGCTACGTGGATCTCATATACAGTATGCAGGGATTCAGTCCCAATACACACTCACCAGAGGGCTGTCACTTCTAGCTCTTCCACCCCAGACACTTCTCATACATATCGTGGCTACTTTTTCATTGAGTCAGGTCAGAGTCAGGCTACAGTGTACCAGGACACAGCTAGGTGTTATCCTTGAAATAAATGAAGTAATCTTTCACATTTATGTGCTTTATAGTTAAAAACTCTCATACTATCTCTTTTAATTCCACAACAAGTCTATAAAGTTCATTCATTAATTCAAGTTTCAACATTTTGTCAAACACTGCTCTTGGGGTGCTGGGATTATGAACACAAACAATATAGTCTCTCTTTTAAGGAATTTACAATCAACTTTACAGGGAGAGTGTATTAGTTTCCTATTACTATGTAAAAAAATTCTACAAAATTAGCAAATTGAAACAAAACTTACTTGTGAGCACACAGTTTTGTAGATTAGAAATCTGGACAAGGTTTAATTGGGTTCTCTGCTTAGGATGTCACAATGTCAACATCAAGGTGTTGGCCAGGCTAGTCTCTTATCTGGAAGCTCTAGGGAGAAATCTGCTTAGAATATTGTTCAAGTTGTTAGCAGAAGTGCATTCCTTAAGGCTTTAGGATTGAGATCCTTATCTCCTTGCTGGCTGTCAGCCTGGGATAATTTCTCTTACTGGGGATTTCTCATCTCTAGTGTCTCTTCTCAATCTCTGGAAATTAAGCGGTTCTTTAACCCTTTTCTGCTAAATTCTGTTCACCCATATGGCAGACTGAACTCAAAAAAAAAAAAAAAAAAAATACAAGCATCTCTCCCCACAATTACATTTCTCAAATCTTTTTGTAATATTCAGCAACCAGAACCATTGAAACTCTTAATGAAGATAAGAGACTTTAAAGTTATTTATTTTGTTTTAAACTATTTTGAAAATGTGTATCTTGCTCAGGAACCCTATTTTAGATTATCTTACCTATAGTATCTTCATGTGAACACACAGTAACCAGTCATAGTTTCCAATTTAACATCATCCAGATTATTGTAGTAGTAAGATTCTCTTTTATGTGGCAAAATAGACAAGGTAATCAGCAATAGGTTCAAGGGCTACAGAAATGTCAAGAAAGATATGGAATAGGAAAGAAATAAGTCATTGGTCTTAGATTCAGAGAGCGTTTTCAGTTGTGCAATGGGAATAAAAGCTAGATTGCAGGGGATTGATTAGGAAAATAATATAGAAAAAAAAAGGCCAGGTGCAGTGGTTCATGTCTATAATCCCAGCACTTTGGGAGGCTGAGGTGGGCAGATCACCTGAGGTCAGGAATTTGAGACCAGCCTGGCCAACATGGCAAAACCTCGTCTCTACAAAAAATACAAAAATTAGCCAGATGTGATGGCACACACCTGTAATCCCAGCTACTGGGGAGGCTAAGGCAGGAAAATTGCTTAAACCCAGGAGGTGGAGGTTGCAGTAAGCTGAGTTCGTGCCACTGCCCTCCAGCCTGAGTGACGGAGCGAGACTCCATCTCAAAAACAAAGGAACAAACAAAAAAGAAATGTAGATGACTTTATCCCTATGGTGGCTTGTGGAGTCACATCCTGTTGAACTCAATAGATATGCCAGCAGGCTCTGGAGAGGATTCTGGGTTCACTGATTTCATTCTACTTTTTGTTCATCTATTCATTGCCATAACCCATTATGTTGGGATTTGCAAATGGACATTCTAGCTTCTGTCACAAATATGCAGGCTGTTGTTATGTACAAAGGGAATTAATATTTGTCTTCTTCCTAACCTCATACCACTCCATTAAACAACCTGAAAGAAATCAGCCATACCAGAGAGCCAACCATTCTATCCTAAGTGTTCTTTGTAAAGCATTTTTGAAAACTAGAATTTCATTATGTAAGCATTACGAATTGGCAGGGGGACATGGGGGCAGGAGTAAAGAGAGCATGGCCCTGGTAACTGATGTGAAGAAGACCTAAAATCCTGATCATGAGAACTCTGAAAACAGTCGAAGCAGAAGAGGACTGCCACGCTACGAAAGTGACCCAGTGGAACAGAGAATGGACGCAGGGTCAGACTGTCTCTTTTGGTAACAATGATGTAGAGCATCTCTCTCCTAGAGTCATGCCATCCTTCAGGATGTTTTAAACATAAAACATACATGCACATGGTAGAATTAAATGGTTTGGAGCTATGTCTAATATCCCAGTTTTCTTTAACATTAGCTGCATCTTTCCAATGCAGCAACATATTATTTCAGCCAATGAATTCCTGACATAAACTGTAAATAATGACCTTAGGCCCTTTCAGGTTACTGATGTTGTTAGATATTATTCTTCATCTTTTTAACATCAGTTATATTCTAAGGCCATTAGAGTTAGAAGAATGTCAGAGAGAAAATATTAATGGGACTTTAGTGCCAACCACTTACACAGTATTTTAGTTTTCTGTCATTTCTTTCCTTTCTCCTCACTCTCCATCTTCCCCGGGAGCTCACAAGGAATAAAAGCATGTCATAAAGCCTCTAATTTATTTCACTAAAATGTTTATAAAAAACACTTTTGCAAATCTAGGGAGGGATTACTATTTTTTTGCAAGTGACAGAAACATAGACCATAAGATGTTCTGGGGAAAGAGGAGCTAGTTTAGTTTGGGACTTAAATTTTAATATCCCATCCAAATTAGTGGAGTTTGACACGCTATTTCCCAGATTACAAGACTTAAATTATTGCTTTGCCTCACATCATCAGTACTTGCCCTGGAAGTTCTTCCCAAATAAGTACTTCCTCAGCTCATAAACCTTTATATTGTGTTTTCCACTCTGCATTGCCCCTTTGATCAAAACTGCTCCTTATGGTTTAAAGTTTGGGAATCAGATGATCCCATTCAGTGGCATTTCTTATAGGCACTGATGTTTGAAGGAAACCATTAACCTGTTTGTGGAAGGAAATTCCAAACCCACGAGGAAGTGGAGAAATTAAGTCATTTACACATACTTTTATCCCCTCTCCTATTTCAAGAAAACCTAAGCCAATCTTGCCTGACTAGTAATTTATAAGAAAGATTCTAGAATCCCGAATGATGTTATCTGAAGCTCTGTTTTTGAATACAGAGAGATCATGCATAACACGTTATATTTGTGAACCTTAATAACTAACATATATATGTTTAGATATGTCTATGCTATATACATTTGTGCTACACCCCCAACCTCAACACACACACACACACACACACACACACACACACACACACACATACACACACACACATACACACACTTTTGATGTTGGCTGGCCATTCTCTTCTTCCTTCAATAAAAAGATTGCCAAATTTTAGGTCACCCAGAATGAAGACTGCACTTTTTAGCCTCCCAACAAGGTGTGGCTGTTTGACTAGAAGAAAACACATAAGAATTTTATTTTTATAATTGCAGAGTGTGGCTGCTTTCCTAATATGATACAAAAATAAAAATTCATAGAGGAAAATACTGACAATATAAGAGAAAAGACTATGTCAAAATGACAGATAACAACCCAAGAAAATTATTTGTCTATCATAATATAAACTAACAGATCATTTTTCTTAATATCAGCAATCTCAACATGTCAATGACAAAATGGCCAATCACTCAATATGCAAGTGAAATAAACAGAAAGGTTACAGGAAAGGCAATGTTAACAATGAGTCTTAAACCTATGAGAAAAAAAATCCAATCCCCTTCACTTATAATAGAACCACAAATTTTAAAAGATTGGCAAGGGTATAAGGACTTTGACATGCTTTGATAAAGGTTTGAAGAACTTTCCTCTCAAAATTGCTGATGAAAATAAAATGATAGAACTTCTATGGATATAATTTTCAACATATATTGATAACGTTAATGTTTATCTGCTTTTACCCAGCAAATATATTTTATACCAATGTGANAGCAATCTCAACATGTCAATGACAAAATGGCCAATCACTCAATATGCAAGTGAAATAAACAGAAAGGTTACAGGAAAGGCAATGTTAACAATGAGTCTTAAACCTATGAGAAAAAAAATCCAATCCCCTTCACTTATAATAGAACCACAAATTTTAAAAGATTGGCAAGGGTATAAGGACTTTGACATGCTTTGATAAAGGTTTGAAGAACTTTCCTCTCAAAATTGCTGATGAAAAATAAAATGATAGAACTTCTATGGATATAATTTTCAACATATATTGATAACGTTAATGTTTATCTGCTTTTTACCCAGCAAATATATTTTATACCAATGTGATTTCATTGCTGCAAAAATTTGTGCATATCAGAAATTTCTATAATAGAGTTTAGAAATCCCATTATGAGGTGAATGATTAACAGATTATAATAGTACATGGATAACAAATGATTAACACATGCATTCAATATAGTACTAGACAGTATTAATAATTAAAATATATAATTTTCCAATACATATTGTTAATTGAAAAGTCAAGTTATAGAATAAATGCATATTGTGCTATCAACTCTTAACAGTGAATATAAAATTATCTACATAAGAAATGACAATTTTTGCCTTTGGGAAGGTTGTTAGTAAGGCTGAGCCATAGTGATAGTAATTGCTTTTAGCTATATTCTTTTGTTCTGAAAAAAAATTGCTATGAACCTATACTAACTATTCATCAGCCTTTTAATTTAAGACTTTTCTTCCAGGTTAGTGCTACTCTCCTCCTGACTGACTATCAATCTGGATCGTCCCTTTGTGCTTCAGTCACCTGAATGTTCATTTAGATTACTAATGCAACGGAGAAAGAGAAAGTGAACTGGCATTTTTTAAGCACAGCATTATTTATTAAACTGAAGTGCTTTGCAAAATGTTCTTTTGCACGTTTGACCTTCATAACAGATAAGAAAACACGGAAACTGAGAGCTAGAAAAGAGTTGCTATTTCTTGAATGTCTACAGTGCTCTCGGCACTTTACTTACATATATTCTATTTTTTCAGTTCTCGTTGGAGTCCTCTTATTAACCATACTTTAAAAATGACACGTGTTAAGTACAACCTTATGAAAAATCTTGCCCAAAGTTAGCCAATTGAAATAAGTCAGTACTGTAATTTCAACCCTGGTTTATTTATTAATAGAAATACACATCAACAAGTTTAGCAATAACAATAAACAACAAAGACAACAAAACAACAACATCAGTCTTGGGGCGTGTCATTTTTGGCTTCATTTTCTATCTCTGATAGATATCCTAATTGCCCTCAAAGGGTACAGAGTTACCTTTGTCACTTCCATACAATGTTTAATGCACTGTCCAAATCTTTGCTTTAGAAATCAGAAGAAAATGTGATATATTTTTAAAAGAATGAACTTAATCCCTGTGAATGCCTTTTAGTTAGACCTTGTTATTTTACATTTGGAGCAGTATTACAGTTTCATCTCAGACATCATCCATTTCCACCTTCACTTTTTAAAGATCATGTCTTTCTAGATTTTTGGTGGGAAAATAAGGATATTTTATGATCATTCTTGAGTCAGTACCACACTTCATGTATGTTTCCGATGCTTGATAACAATATGGGATTTCTGCATCACTATCTGCTTCCTGTTGTGCTCATATCTCTGCATAAATGACTAGAGAGGGGTGACTTTGGAGCAATTGATATTACTTTATTTCCTGTCCCTTTGTTCTCTGCAGTACCACCACTGAGCCTCTACTTAATCTCTTTGTCTAAAATAGGAATAATAAGTAAACTGACTGATGCGGCTTTGTATTAACAAATGAGACAATAGAGCGCCTAGTATAGCACCTGGTTCATAGTCTATGCCAACAAAATTTATCATTATTAGTAATATATCACTCTTTGCTTGAAGTTTGAATAGAAAAAAGACATATAAGTATACCAGTAATTTCTTTAAAAGTTAAAGTTTCTAATATTGAATTACTTTGATCACCCAGTTCCTAAAAAGTTTTCCCTGGCCAAATGTTATTGTGGTTTATTAAGGGGCTCAAGGTCTAGGCTATATTGCTAGCTTCTTTATCACTTACCAGTTAAGTCTTTCCTGCTTTTTTCCTATCTCCAAGATTCTTTTAATTTCAAATAAAGAAAAATTTGATTACATATTTTTCCTTGTCTCTAAGCGCTGTATTCCTAAGAGCTAAACTTTCCAGACTCCTCCCTCAGATTACTAAGTGTTTCCCTAAGGAAAGAGCCATCCCTAAGGGAAACTCTAGTGCCAGATATTACTGTGTATGTCCTCATACATAATAGGCCCGTATGTGTGCAGTTTTTATCCAGCTCCCTATCCTTTTATTATCCATTTTTTTGCAAAATTATTATTATTTTGTATAATCTCTGGCCAAGACACTTAAACATATAGCCACTGTTATTTTACCTTTACAAAAGTCATCTGGATTTCTGCTTGAATTAAGAAAGTTTCTTAGGAGCATGACGGTGCTAAACTGCTTTTCTAGAAAGGGTGAAATGTGTTAAGGTGTGGATAAAGGACATCTGAAATATGTTCTTAGTAAGAATATGAACACATCTATTCATGGGGAAGCATTCAAACGCTCATCTAGCGGCCTTCATATTTTTTAAAGGACAAAAGGCTAAGAGCCAAATAGGAAAATATTGTCTCTCAGTAGAAAAAAAATAGTAGTCAGATAAAGTCTATCTAACAAAAAGTGTTTTACAGTGAATTTAAATACTCCAAAAAAACTCACTCAAAATTAGAATTATCTTTATGTGTTTTGATAATTTTTAAAATAAAAAGTTTCATTATTATACAACTCCAACATAAGGAAACCTGGAGAGCTCATGAAAGTCAATTAAACATAGAAGACAAATTAAATTTCTATTCAGCTTTTTCTGCTACTTTAAAAAAGCAATGGCAAATGAGAAGAATAATTTTATCTAGATAGTATGCAGAGCAGGTAACAATCTTGAGACACAGCTAAACCTTGAACCATCACCTTCTGAGCAAAGACCTGCTGACCAGTCCTGACTGCGAATGTGTACGAAGCTGCTGGTAAAATTCTCTGAAGAATCATTACTTAAATATTTATATATTTGCTATTTTTCAAATAATTAAAACCAATTTAGAATAAACATATAGTATAGTGAACTGCAAAATATGTACTTTTGTTCTTTCATATTTCATATTCCAGGTTTTATTATAATTTCAATATAAAAACCAATGACTTCCTTGTATATCTGATTAGCAATCCAAGACAACTCTGAGAGAATTGTCAACTGTACAAAAAAGTGTACATTCTAAAGAGTTTTAAACATTTTTTGATAGATTTTTAGTTTTAATTCACATTCTACTTTCTAAAATGTAAAGTTATCCTCAGAAATAATGAGTGAAAAAAATATATATATATTCCTGCTAATCAGATAGTGAATCTGTGAGTGTAATTTTATGTAAAATGTTGGCATTTTTGGGTTTGATACAATTCTATTGGCTAAAGCTTACTTTTCTCATTGATATATGCTGAAACTCTCAGTGTGTAACCTTTCTTCACCCCTCGTTCCCTGTCCTGTTTTGATATTCAAAGTGAATGTTATTAGTCTGAATATCCTGCTTTGGATGAACATTCAAAGGGCATTTCTTACTTCTATATGCACTGGTGACTTACATCAAGTTTCTGGCATCCTGGTTGCCATCTTCTGCTGCTATCCCCCAGCACATACCTAGAATTGAGACCAGTCATGAGAATATGAGCCAATGTGTCTAGCATCTTTGTGTTCCTTCATGTAGAGGCATACTATATGCTAAGCATAAGTGGACTTATCAAATAGTAAGGTTATCATTGTTTTCTACCAAGGCTTTTTAGGAAAAAGAAGTTCTGTTTGGTGAGACATTAATTTAAAATTTCAACACCTTGCTCAGACCCAAAGTGCTATAAGAGTATATGCTTGATAAGAAATAAAATATTATTTTCACCATATGTTGGCTATGACACTTTATATAAATTAAAATAACATCAGCAAGATTCGTCTCATTAAACATTTAAGCATTCAATATTTAGTCATTACAGTAACTGTTTATTGGTTGGCAACACATTTCTATGGGTCATCTTATGATTACACTTCAGTTTATATTTCCCTCCCTGAGTTCAATTAGAACCCAGAAAATAGAGCTGCCAGAAATATCTATATTATGCTATTATTTACAATACATGTAATGATTCATAACTGCAATGTCATTTTAAAAATGTCATCATCATGCCATCACTTTTGATAACTAGTACATAGACTCTATTTGTAGGTATCAGTGAACTGCATGCCAAAATCAGTATATTTTGAAGGAGGGACTTATTTTTAATAAGTGTTAAATTATTTATTTAACATTTTGCTGCATTTGCACTTATCAGCATCCTTGTGCAATCATGGAGTAGGGCATCAGCATACATAATTCATTTCAGCCTGAATAAATCACTTGTTGGGTTTTCATACTATCGAAACAGTTGTAGGGCAAGATTATATAAATGCATGAATTTTTGGAAATGACTTATTTCACAAAGGGTCTCTGATATTTATGCACTCACTAATTATGAAAGAAGATTTTTTTTCTAAATGGATTACATGTATAACTATGAATAGAGAAGGAATTCTAGTTTTGGTTACACAGTGTTCAACAACTTCATTACTAGTGAGAAAAGCCAAGGAGTAAGTAGTTAGTGGGCATTCATTTCACATGTTTTATAATAATTCAATACAAATTTTGGTAGGAGGTCAAGATTTATTGATTCAAAACATCAATATAAGCAATTATAATACGTCATAGCACTTTCTAAGAATCTGAATATACAGACTATTTTTGGTAGTTGAATTTGGCTTACTTAAATTTTGTTTTAGTATATGAATAGGAATCACTGAACAAATATTTATTATTTAAAAGGAGAGTTTTCCATTGTGAGATTAAATTTTAATTTTTAAAAATGTAATGCTAATGTTACTACAGAGGTGACATGAGAGGGATGCGCAAAAGTCGACCTAGTTCTAGAAGGTGAGTGAAAAAAGTCTAACCTAGTCAAAAGCCATTTATTATTAAACAATGTACTTCATGGCTTCTCTACCACATGTATGTATGTAGAAAGGTGATATTTAGGACATATTAGAATATGTATATGTATATGTATACTTTCCCATAATTAGACACTTGATAAAAAATAAGTCTAATAAAGTTTAAATCACACCAATTTAAAATAAATGGTAAATCTAATTCCTGTGTAACTCTTCTCTAATAGTTGTCTCAAATTACAAAGTTTTGAATTGCATGCTTTTAAGAATTGTTTTTCATTAACATTATTTTCCTCTCTTAAGCCATAGTAAATTGTATATTCTCCCTAAAATAATGTGGCACAGTGCTAATATCAAAAGTTAGGCAGAGATCTATATACTTTAAGGATTGGTCAAAATGTGGATAAGATTGATATCCACAAAACTAAGTGACTTAATAGAAAGTCATCATATCTCTCTTGGGAGAAATGTCTCATGGTCAGAACAATATTATTTTTAGCAAATGATTTCAGATATGCTCCAAATACATAGAGACATGAATAATCCAAGCCCCAAATTCTAAAAAAAATTCCTTATTTAAACAGCTCTCACTAAAAACCCACAGTAGCAATTAGACATTAAAGAATTTCATTAACAGTTTTTAAAACAAATGCAGGTACATTATTATATGTCAGCATTTTTTTTCTCTTGAGTAAATAATAGGGAATATGACAGCTGGGACTTATGGTAAGTTTATATTTAACTTTATAGGAAACCACCAAATTGTTTACCAAAATGACCATACTATTTGCATTTCCATTTCCAATATACGTGAGTTCCATGTGTTTGTCAACACTACTTTAGCTGCATACTTTACTTTAGTTAAGTATGTTTTAACTTCATTACATCAAAAATATATTCTATTTTGTGCCAGACATGGTGGCTTCCTCCTGTAATCCCAGCACTGTGGGAGTCTGAGGCAGGCAGATGGCCTGAGCTCAGGAATTCAAGAGCAGCCTGGCTAACATGGTAAAACCCAATCTCCACTAAAAATATAAAAAATATCCGTGTGTGGTGGGGTGTGCCTGTAGTCCTGGCTATTTGGGAGGCTGAGGTGGAAGGATTGCTTAGGTCTGGGAGCCAGAGGCTGCAGTAAGCTGAAATTGCCCCACTGCACTCCAACCTGGGTGATAGAGTGAGATTCTTCCTTTCTCTCTCTCTCTCTCTCTCTCTATACACACACACACACACACACACGCACACACACACACACACACACACACACACACATGTAGTAATTCTATTTTCTTGTGTTTTCTATTTTTTCTTATAAATTATTTAAAAATATACTGCTTGATTTTCAAATATGTGAGGGTTTTCCAAATATTGTTTTGGTATTGGCTTTTGATTTAACACCTTTATTGGCTGAGAACATACCTTGCATCATTAAATTCCTTTCAATTTGTTAAATTTTGTTGTATGGGCCAGATATGGTTTAGTTTGGTGACTTTTCATTTGCCCTTGGAAAGATTGTATATTCCCTTGTTTGAATGTATGTAAATATTGGGTAGGTTGTGTTTCTTGATAGTGTTTAAGTCTTCCATACGCTTATTGATTTTCTGTCCGTTTATCAATCGCCAGAGAAATGTTATCTAAAATTATGAATTTTTTGTAATTAGTTTTATTAGTTTTTGCTTCATATGCTTTGATGCTGTGTTGTAAAGTCCATGCACACTTAGAAATGTCATATCTTTTGATAAATGACCTCTCTTTTATGTAATATTTCTCTGTCTCAGATAATATTGTTTTGAAGCAGCTGTTCTCATATGTGTTGGGTTAGTGTTTACATTTTATAGGTTTTTAAAATCCTTCTGCTTTTACCACATACATATTTTGATATTTAAAGTACATTTTCATAAAGTACGTAATTAAGTTTTACTTTTAAAATCCAATATAAAAGCTGTGTCTTTTAATAGGTATATTTAGACTTTTTTTCTTGGTGTAATTATTGGTGGTTTGCTTAAAAGTACCATCTTGCCAGTTGTTTTCTATTTATTCAATTTCTTCTTTGACTTTTTTCTTATTCTTTTTTAAAATTAGTTGAATATTATTATTCTATTTTACTTTCACTATTGGCTTTTTATTTGTGCCTCATTTAAAAAAATACTGGTTTCCCAGCCAGGCATAGTGGTTCACACCTGTAATCCCAGCACTTTGGGAGGCTGAGGCGGGTGGATTACCTGAGGTCAGGAGTTCAAGACCAGCCTGGCCAAAATAGTGAAACCCCCACCTCTACTAAAAATACAAAAATTAGCTGGGCATGGTGTCAGGTGCCTGTAATCCCAGCTACTCGGGAGACTGAGGCAGGAGGATTGCTATAACCTGAGTGGCAGAGGTTGCGGTGAGCCAACATCTCACCATCACACTCCAGCCTGAGGGACAAGAGTGAGACTTCATCACACACACACACACACACACACACACAATGGGTTTCCCAGAGTTTAAAATATACATCTTTAATCTTTAGTAGAACTAAAACTATAATTTTCCTAAAACGAAAAATTAATAGAAAATGTAAAACTTCTTTACAAAGCATTTGTTTAGGCCAGAAAAATTGAAAGTGGTAATGGGACAGTGTCAATGCCTGAGCCTAACACAGTAGACACTCCTCTCATAATTTATAATTGTATTGAGATTCAGAAGTAAACCTGGCCCAAATGAGGTAGTCTAGCATTCCTTTCCTTACTACTCTACGTGCCATCTGACTTTTTGTACATAAGACTTGGCTTGAAAGAGAGCATTTCAGTTGTCATAAGTTCTGCTATGACCCATATTCACCTAGACATTAACTTCTTTAACTGGCTGTGCCCTAATCATAAACTTGGGATGTGGAAAAAGAATATTTTTGCTGATCTGTTTGTATTGTATAACCTGATTTTGCTTTCTGCTGTATTAGATTACTGTGACTATTGAATTATTGGCTCCAATATTTGGTTCTTCTACCTACTGTCACCCCTCAGATCCATTCAAATCCTATGGAATCTGCAGCTCCTCTCATTAGTGATCGAGTGTAATTTCTTATCTTTTGACTTTGGGGTTGGCCCTGTGACTTGCTGTGTCCAATGAATGCTAACAGATGTGATACAAGTGGAAAGTTGAAACATGTCTTTTATGCTTCTTCCATCACCACAACAAGAACCTGCTATAGCTGGCCCACCAGCCCAAGAAAGATAAGAGATATGAGTGAGGAGCAGACTGGTATTTAACCTGCAGGCTAGAGCTAAGACCAGCCTAAATCAACCTAGATCAGCAAACTCCTAGCTGACCTCAGACACGTGAGTAAGAATCAATAATCATTTTAAGCCACTGAATTTTGAGATGATTTTATGTAGCATTATTGTGACACTGGCTAACCAATACAGCAACTGATATTTACAATTGTAGTGCTTCCCTAACTAAAACCTAAAATATGTTGAATTTGTTTTGGGACTAGGTGGTGAGGAAGAGTACATTTTTTTAAGGAGGTTGGAAAATTATGGCTCATGTTGTGTAATGGCTACATATTTTGGTGTAACTCATTTGTGGTAAACCAGAAGGCAAATAATTTTATCTAGTGAACTCCTAGAATTATAGAAGAAGATTTCAAGAAAAAAATGTTAGAAGTGTAGACTTGTAATTACTAGCTGCATTTGACAGGATATATTAAAAAAAGAAATAAGCTCAGAAATAAGCTTAGGTTGTAATGAATATTTAGAAAGCCTGTAGAAAGCCAATAAATTTTAGAAAAAAAATAATTTTTTTCCAATAAAAAATGTGGCCATTAAAACATAACCTTAGTTGTGTTTAAACAGTTTAAATCTAGGGTGTCACCAAAAAATGTCTCAGTGTGAAGATCAAATCAAGAGTGTGACAGTCATGCATTTTTAAAAGACCTCTCAAAGGATTACGATGGCACTCAAATGATCATTTCAACTGTAATTGTAGGTAATTAGAAAGATTGTGGACATGGTCTCACAGAAGTATAAGGTGCTCATCATACACAAAATTACCTTTAGAGAAAGATGCTTTTCTAGAAAATAAGGGATTTTAGTAATTTGCAGTTGATTGAAGTAAATCACATGGAGAAGCAAGAACATTTTTGAGAATATTGTTTTAGCAAATGTGCTATAGACTTTACAACCACTGTACACTTAGGCTACACTGGATTTATATATTTTTATTTCTTCAATAATAAATTAATCTTGGTTCACTGTAACTTCTGACTTTACAAACTTTTTATTTTTTAAATTTTAACTCTTGTAATAACACTCATCTTAAAACACAAACACATTGTCCAGCTGTGCAAAAATATTTCATTTATTTTATTTTTTCAAGATAGGAACTTGCTCTGTTGCCAGGATGGAATGCAGTGGTGTGATCCATAGAACACTGCAAGTAATCCTCTAGACTCAGCCTCTCAAAACACTAGGATTACAAGCATGAGTCACTGAGCCTGGCCAACTTTTTTTCTATTTTTAACATTTTTTGAACATTTTTTCTTAAAAACTAAGATACAAGCACACAAATTAGCCCGGGCCTACACAGGGTCAAGATTATCAATATCCCTGTCTTCCACCCCACTTCTTTTATTACTGGAAGTTCATCAGGGAAAATAACACTCATGGGGTTGTCATTGTCTTTGATAACAATGCCTTCTTCTGGAATACCTCCTATAGGGCCTGTCTGAGGCTATTTTATAGTTAACATTTTTTAATAAGTAGAACGAGTACACTTTGAGATAATGATAGAATGTACAGTGTAGTAAACACATAAAGCAGTAACATAGTCATATGTTATCATTATTAAAGTATTATGTATTATATTAAGTATTATGTATAATACTATGTGTTATAGTTTCACACAACGGCAGCACAGTAGGTTTGTTTACACCAGCATCACCACAAAGGTGTGAGCAATGAGTTGTGCTAAGCCGTTGCAGTGACTACGGCTTTAACATCACTAGATGATAGGAATTTTTCAGCTGCATTATAATCTTATGGGACCACCATCATAAATGCAGTCTGTCATTGACCTAAACGTTGCTATGAATTCCATGATGTGGTATGAATTTAAATTGTGTATCAGCTTTAGGATAGTGATCCCAGTTGGGTTAGGAAAGAAAGTTAAAGGGTTAAGGTGTGGTTTTAATTCTGTAGCAGTTCACTCAGTTTAACCAGAAAGAACCAATACAAATGTGTTAGTATTTATTTGTTCTCTGTGGTAAGTACACGGAAATTGCTTATAATTTTTCTGTAACTTTCTGTATATATGCTATATTTCATAGATAAAATTGCAAATTCAAGCAAAAGAAAAATGTACTCCTGTTTAAGATAAAATCCTTTAAATCACCAGAAGCCAATTTATGTATAATAACAATTACCGAACATGCAAATAGAGGGTACTTCAATATGAAGACCCAAAGTGACAAAATTAATATTATTCATATGAGGATAATTTTAAATATTCTATTTCTAAATCATCTAGCATCTAGGACAAATACTGGGCTAAAACAACTCTATCATTTATTAAGCATGGGAATTTTAATTCTCTTCTATAAGCCTACCTTAGTTTTCTCACCAGTCAAGTGAGGAAATGAATTACAATTTTGAAGATCCTTTTAGGCCTACTGAATAGACCAAATAATTAAATAACTATCTAGCCTGTGTTGCTATTGTCTGTTTCCCATAGAAATAAAATATACAGCTAAAGGCAAATAACAAATATATATACTAATTTTAAGTCTCTTCACATATACTTAGGCTCCCAATTAATAAAACTATAGAAACACAGAGTAAAAGAATACAGAATCTGGAGACAGATAAGTTTGGGATAAAACCCCACTTCCCAATTTGCCTACTTCCTACTTTTGCTTTTTTTATGACTAAGTATTTTTTCTTTACTCTTGTATATGGTAGTGATATCAAACTTGTTAGGCTTGTGGTAACAATTTAAGATATTACATGTAACAAAGCTGTCATCATTAGCCTTGTTTTGTTGTAAATTATCATCTTCAAATAGCGTGATGCTTTGGAGAAACCCATTTATTATTAACTGTCTGTGTTTTCTCCAAGTTACTTAATTTTACTAGGCAGTTCCTCTAAATGTCCAGTTTAGGCTCCTGTAGTGATTGAACTTAGCAAAGCTTTTTCAGACACCTAGAATATATCTAATGCTATGTGCTAAGTAAAGATACAAAAGTAAGCCCTATACAATACTGTAATAGTATGCTCCAGTCTTGAACCTTTCAAAATTAATCAGGACTAGAAGTAGCTAGTGTGCATGGCTCTCATGAAGAGGAATGGAAGGGGTGAATAAATATAGCACCTTCAACTGAAACATCCAGCTACTCACATTGAGCCTAATAAAGGAAACAACCCATGGAGAATGGAGAAAAGCAAGGTAGGATGATGACCCACCTGAGAATGACATGTTGCCAAGGGAACTTCCCCCACCCAGGCAAGTGGTGAGTGAATGTTTGACCCCAGGAACCCATGCCTCTCCCACGGATCTTTGCAACCCTTAGGTCAGGAGGCCTCCTCATGAACCCACTCCACCGGTCTGACACACAAAGCTACTTAGAATCTCGTCAGAGCAGCCAGTCAGGCATGCACGGAAACCCAGGAACCTTAGATACTCAAGCTCTCTGGGTTTCTCAGCAAAAGTAGCTGCAACTCTGGCAAAGTGGGAGGTTAGACCATTGTACCTATCCCTAGGAAAGAGGCTGAATCTAGGGGTCTGAGCAGTGATAATCTATAGGCCCCACTTCCACAACACCTCACAGAATAAGACCCACTAGCTTGGAATTTCAGCTAGCCACTGGTAGCAATGTTGCACCTCCCTGGATGGAGTTCCTGGAGTGAGGGGCAGGCCACCATCTCTGCTGTTTGGGTAACTTAGCCTTTCCAGTCTTTGGGTCTGGAGAACCTGAGCTGACTTGGGGTAGAAGCAGTCCCTGAGCACAGCACAGCTGCTCTGGGAAGATGTAGCCAGATGGCATTGTAAAGTGGTAAAGTGAGTCACCAGTCCCACTCCTCCTCACTGGGCAGGACCTCCCAAATGGGGTCTTCAGCCACCCATGCCAGTGCACTCCAATCACATAGATTGAAAACTTCCCTGGTATAGAGCTCCCAGGAGAGGCGCTGGCTGCCATCTTTGCTGTTTGAGTGATTTAACTATCCTGGCCATCGGGGTTTGGAGTGTCTGAGGTGATCAGGTGCTGAAGAGGAACCCTAGCACAGCACAGTTGCTGTAAAAAAAAATGTGGCCAGGCTCCTTTTTAAATTGGGTCCCAGATCCCATTCCTTCTCATTGGGCAGGAGCTCCAAACTGTGATTTTCAGCCCTGTCCTACAGGTGCATTAGGGCTCGAAGTAGGTCTATACCTCCTTGGGGTGAAGCTCCCAGAGGGAGGGCCAGGCTGCTGTCTTTGCTTTTTTGCAGGCTTCACTGGTGATACCTCCAGGTACTAGAAAATTTGAGGTGACTAGGGACTGGAGCAAGTCCCTAGCATACTGCAGCAACCCTTTGGGAAAGTGGCCAGACTGTTACATAGGTGCCTGTTCCCATGTCTCCTCCCTGGGCAGGTCCTTCAGGCTTGGGCCTCCAGCCACCTGCTGCCAGAGCTATCAAGTCAGTAGCAACTTGGAAACTGACTGGATGGAGTCTCTGGGGAAAATTGAAAGCTTCTTTGCCACCCCTTTTTCAATGGAACTGACCTTGCTACCCTCAGAATAATGAAGAAACAAAGAGTCTAAGTGCTTTATCCACACCTCCAACAAGCTGCAATCGACCCAAGGAAAGGAAGCCAGTCCATCTCCCATGGGTCCCACCCCTTCACCCCCACTGCTTATCACCAGACAAGAAATCTCTGGCTTGGGCCTACAGCACAGACCCTTCATCCTGGGCTAATTGTACTGAGTAATTGCTGACCTGAATCTCTCTTGGGTGGAGCACTGGGGAGATAAGCAAAAGACCCTTGGCCACAGTGACTACTAAGGCCCTTCCTTTGCTGCCTCCAAGTTGGAGAAGGAACATAAATACTGAGATTGCTACAGAGCTACAGTGGGCAGCCCAGGAGTGCCCAGCTGTGATCTACAGCCAGCACTCAATGAGGAGAGGAACCCACACTTTCAGGGCATTGACAGGGAACACAGCTGCAACCATAAGGAAACACAGGGGAGCCACACAACTGAGCAAGTCTACTCATGGCCCAATAAGCCTAAGTGCCATCTACTGGATCACAGCCCAAAGCTTCAACACCAAAAATACCTCTCTAAAATATCCCTATCTGAAACCAGAGACAATAAGGCATCTAGTATAATAAAAAAAATAAAAATAAAAATAAAAAAAAGGCAAAAAAAAAAAAAAAAAGATCCTGCACAAAGCCTCAGCTCAGTGAAAACATCCAGAAAATAAGTGTATTGACTGTACTCAATCTACACTGCAGTTAAAGGAATACACACATACAGAGATGAGAAAGAAGCAATGAAAGAACTCCAGTAACCCAAATGGCCAGTGTCATATGTCCTCCAAATGACTGCACCAGTTCTCCAATAAGAGTTCTTAATTCTCTCTAGGCTGAACTGGCGAGAATGACAGAAATACAATTCAGAATATGGATAAGAATGAAGATTATCGAGATTCAGGAGGATAGCAAAACCCAATCCAAGTGAAAAGAATCACAATAGAGTGATACAGTAACTGAAGTATGAAATCACTGGTATAAAAAAGAACCTAATGGGTCTGATAGAGCTCAATAACAAAATACAAGAATTTTACAATGCAATCATAAGTAAGTATTAACAGCAGAATAAATCAAGCTAAGGAAATAATCTTGAAACTTGAAGACTGGTTCTATGAAATAAGACAGACAAAATAAAGAAAATAATTTTAAAAGGAATGAATGAAACCCCTGAGAATTATGGGATTATACAAAGAAGCCAATCATTGGCATCCCTGAAAGGGAGGAAGAGAAAGCAAACAACTGGAAAACTTATTTCAGGATATCATCCACAAATATCTCCCCTAACCTTGCTAAAGAGGCCAACAGCCAAATTCAGAAAATACAGAGAACACCTGCAAGATTCTACAGAAAAAGACCATCACGAAGACACATAATCGTCAGATTTTCCAAGGTCAGAATGAAAGAAAGAATGTTAAAGGCAACTGGAGAGAAAGGGCACATCACCTACAAAGTGAATAACATCAGGTTAATAGCTGAGCTCTCAGCTGAAACCATACAAGCCAGTAGAGATTGGGGGTCTATATTCAACATTGCTAAAGAAAAAACTCTTCAACAAAGTATTTCATATCCAAGCTTCCTAAGCAAAGGGGAAATAAGATGCTTTTCATATAAGCAAATGTGAAGGGAGTTTGTTACCACCAGACCTGCCTTACAAGACATCTGGAAAGGAGCACTAGGCTGGGTGCCATGGCTCAGGCCCGTAATCTCAGGACTTTGAGAAGCTGAGGTGGGTGGTCACTTGGGGTCAGGAATTTGAGACCAGCCTGGCCAATGTGGCAAAACCCTGTCTCTATTAAAAATACAAAAAATAGCTGAACATAGTGGTGTGTGCCTGTAGTCCCAGCTACTCAGGAGACTGAGGCATGAGAATCACATGAACCTGGGAGGCAGATGTTGCAGTAAGCTGAGATCACACTACTGCATTCCCGCTTGGGCAACAGAATGAGACAGGAAAGACTGCTACCAGCCAATGCAAAAGCACACTTATACACATAGAGCAATGTTACTGTAATATAAAGCAACCACACAAGTCAAAATAGTAACTAGCAAACACCACAATGACAGGATCAAATCCACACATATCAATGTTAACTTTTAATGTAAATAGGCTAAATGCCCCACTAAATATGAAGAGTGGTAAGCTGGATAAAAAAGCAAGATCCAATGGTGTGCTGACTTCAACAGACCCATCTCACATGTAATGACATCAATAGGATCAAAATAAAGGGATGGAGGAAAGTCTGCCAAGCAAATGGAAAGCAGAAACAAGTAGGGGTTGCAATCCCAATTTCAGACAAAACAGACCTCAAACCAACAAAAGAAGGGCATTACATAATGATAAAGGGTTCAATTCAACAAGAAGACCTAACTCCTAAATGTATATGTACCCAACATAGGAGTAGCCAGATTGGTAAAGCAAGTTCTTAGGGTCCTACGAAGAGAACTCCACACAATAATACAAGGAGACTTTAACACTCCACTGATAGTTAACACAGATCATCGAGGCAGAAAATTAAGAAAGATAGTCAGGACCTAAACTCAACATTGGACCAAATGGATCTAATAGACCTCTGTGTAACTCCTCACCCCCAAACAATAGAGTATACATTATTCTCATTACCACATGACACATACTCTGAAACTGACCACATAATTGGATATAAAACAAACCTCACCAAATGCAAAAGAACCAAAATCATACTAAACACATCTTGGACCAAAGTGCAATAAAAATAGAAGTCAAGACTAAGAAAATCACTCAAAACCGTGCAATCACATGGACATTAAACAACATGCTCCCAAATAACTTTTGGGTAAATAATTAAGTTAAGGCAGAAATCAAGAAGATATTTGAAACTAATGAGAACAAACATAGTTGTTAAAACTTAAGGCAGTGTTAATAAGTGAATTCATAGCACTAAATGTTCACATCAACAAGTTAGGAAGATGTCATACTGACAACTTAACATGACAATGGAAAATATTAGAGAAGCAAAAATGAATCAACCCCAAAGCTAGCAGAAGACAAGAAATCAGACATGAGGAGAAGGAAATGAAGACATGAGAAACCATTCAAAAGATCAATGAATCTGAGTTACTATTTTTTTTAAACTAATAAGATAGATAGGCTATAGCTAGACAATAAAGAAGACATGATCCAAATAAACAAAATTAAAAATGACAATGGCAATGTAACTACCAACCCCACAGAAATAAAAATAATCATCAGAAACAACTACAAACACTGCTATACACACGAAGTAGAAATCCTAGAAGAGATGGATACATTCCTGGACACATACACTCTCCCAAGACTGAACAAGGAAGAAATTGATTCCCCAGACAGACCAACAATGAATTCCAAAATTGAATCAGTATTACATAGCCTACCAACCAAAAAAAGCCCAGGACTTGATGGATTCACAGCAAAATTCTACCAGATGTACAAAGAAGAGCTGGTACCATTCCTACAGAAACTATTCCAAAACACTGAGGAAGAGGGACTCCTCCAGAATTCATTGTAGGAGACCAGCATCATCCTGATACCAAAACCTGGCAGGCAAAACAAAAAAAGTAAACTTCATGCCAATATCCTTCATAAACATCAATGCAAAAATCCTCAACAAAATACTGGCAAACCGAATCCGGCAGCACATGGAAAAGCTAATCCATCACAATCAAGTAGGCTTCATCCCTGGTATGCAAGTTTGGTTCAACATAACCAAATCAATAAATTTAATTCATCACATAAACAGAACTAAAGACAAAATCCACATGATTATCTCAATAGATGGAGAAAAGGATTTTGATAAAATTTTACACCACTTCATGCTAAACACTCTCAATAAACAAGGTATTGAAGAAACATACTGTGAAATAATGAGTCATCTATGACAAACCCACAGCCAACATTATATAAAATGGGCAAAAACTGGAAGGGTTCCCCTGTAAACTGGCACAAGACAATGATGTGGTCTCTCACCACTCGTATTCAACATAGCATTGGAAGTCCTAACCAGAGCAATCAGGCAAGAGAGAGAAATGCAGACATCCAAATAGGAAGAGAGGGAGTCAAACCATATCTGTTTGCAGATGATATGATTCTATATATAGAAAACCGCATAGTTGCAGTCCAAAAGTTCCTTCAGCTGATAAACAACTTCAGCAAAGTTTCAGAATACAACATCAATGTACAAAAATCACTAGCATTCCTATACATCAACAACAGCCAAACTGAGAGCCAAATCAGAAAGGCAATTTCATTCCCAATTGCCATAAAAGGAATAAAATATCCAGGAATACAGCTAACGGGGAGGTGGAAGAACTCTAGTGAGAATTAGAAAACACTGCTCAAATAAATCAGAGAAGACACAAACACATAGAAAAAACATTCCATGCTTATGGATAGGAAGAATCAATATCATTAAAATCACCATACTTACAAAAGCAATTTTCAGATTCAATGCTATTCCTATCAAACTACCAATGATTTTATTCACAGAACTAGAAAAAACTATTTTAATATTAATATGGAATCAAAAAAGAGCCTGAATAGCAGTGGCAAGACTAAGCAAAAATAATGAAGTTGGAGGTATCACATTACCTGACTTCAAACTACTACAGGGCTATAGTAACCAAAATAACATGGTACTGGTACAAAAACAGACACATAGATCAATGGAACAGAACTGAGAGCCCAGAAATAAGGCCACATACCTACACCCATCTGATTGTCAAAAAAGCTGACAAAAACAAGCAACGGAAAAAAGACTCCAGACTCAGTAAACAGTGCAAGGATAACTGGCTAACCATATGCAGAAGAATAAAGCTGAACTCCTTCCTTACACCATACATAAAAAGCAACTCAAGATGGATTAAAGACTTAAATGGAAGACAATCCAATCAACCATCCTGGACATAGGAACAGGTAAAAATTTTATGACAAACACACGAAAAGCAATAGCAACAAAAGTAAAAATTGACAGTTGGGATCAAATTAAACTTAAGAGCTTCTGCACTGCCAAAGAAACTACCAACAGAGGAAACAGATAAGCCACAGAATGAGAGAAAATACTTGCAAACTATACATTAGAAAAAGTCTAATATCCAGCATCTATAAGGAACTTAAACAAATTTCCAAGAAGAAAACAAACAATCTCATTAAAAAGTGGCCAACAGACATGAACAGACACTTTTCAAAAGAAAACATACACGGAGCCAAAAAGCATATGAAAAAAAGGTCATTATTACTGATCATTAGAAAAATGCAAATCAAAAACACAAGGGTGTTTGAGTCCCTGCTCTCAGTTCTTTTGGGTATATACACTTAAAGGGTATTGTTGGGTCATATAATCCTATGCTTAAATATTTTAAGGAACTGCCAATACATCTCACACCAGTGAGAATGGCTATTATCAAAAAGTCAAAAATAACAGATGCTGGCAAGGTTGTGGAGTAAAGGGAACACTTATACACTGTTGATGGTAGTGTAAATTAGTTCATAGTGGAAAGCAGTATGGCTATTCCTCAAAAAGCTGAAAGGAGAACTACCATTCGAACTAGCAATACCACTACTTGGTACATATCCAGAGGAATCCAAATCATTCTACCATAAAGACACATGCACATGAATGTTCGTTGCAGCACTATTTACAATAGCAAAGACATGAAATCAACCTAAATACCCATCAATGACAGATTGCATAAAAAATGTGGTACCTATACACCATGGTATACTATGCAGCTATAAAAAGTAACACAATCATGTATTTTGCCGGTATATGGATGGAGCTGAAGGCTATTATCCTTAGCAAAATAACACAAGAACAGAAAACCAAATACCTCATGTTCTCACTTATAAGTCAGAGTTAAATGATAAGAACTTAGGAACACAAAGAAGGAAACAACAGATCATTTAGGCTACTTTAGGGTGTAGGCTAGGAGAAGAGAAAGGAGCAGAAAATATAATTGGGTACTGGGCTTAAATCCTAGGTGATGAAATAATCTGTACAACAACCCCCCTGACATGAGTTTACCTATGTTCCAAAACTTTATAGGTACCCCAAACCTAAATTAAAAGTTAAAAAATAAATCATCTTTTAGTAAACCAAGTATCAGCAGTAACAAAATTAGTATCATACTGAAGAATATCTGCCATTAAAATATTATTACACTAAAAGTCAAGGCCTTTTTCATTCCTTTGAACATTACTGTTACTATATAACTTGATTCTAAGTGATGTGGCTTAACTTAGTGCAGGGAAAAGCCCTCAACTATTTTAATCCTCTAGGGTAGCAATTAATTCACAGTAAGAAGTCTTAATGTAAAGGAATTAGTAAGATATTGTGTGAGCTTTTTTTATTATAAAATACTGCTTTTAAAATCCAACTTCTTGTGTGAGACCCAGTTCAATTTAATTATTGTAATTTAATGACATGTTGTTAATGAGAGTGTCATAAAATACGTTAGCTATTAGAATGTGGGCTATAAGTGTTTTTTTTTTTTTTCTGTGATTTCAATAAAATCATGGCATAAAGTATTTATGCTTCCAAACTATTGAATTTTTAAAATTCTACTGATAACTTCCTTTTCATAGTCTGTGGATGTAAATGAAATGAAATGAATATAAGTTAAGGCTGCTAACATAATATTAAGGCTGCTGCAAATGTAAAATAATTTTTCTATTTATTGAATGACTACCATGTTCAAGTTCTTTGCATTTACCACCTTTAATCTTATTAATCATGCAAAGTTAATAATATCCTCTTACTACTGTAGAAGAAATGGAGATTTAGGTGTTACTTATTCTCTCTAACCATTTAATAAGAAGCTGAGGCACAATAGGAACCTCGTTCTGTTTAACAGGTTTTATTTAAATTTCATAGTATTTCCACAATCCCATGAAACTTTAATAATGATGTGGCACTTTGGGAACAGATGCTAGAATTTTCCACAGGTTCTATGGCATCATAAAAGTGAGATGAGCAATTGGGTTGTAAAATATTACCTGTAACTTGCTGATCAGTTACTGGCTTGATGAGACCTTAATGCAACACATTGATTGGCTATAAATAAGATATGCTAAATAGTAGTGTATATTTAAGAAGAAATCAGATAGAAGGAGGTGTCAAGGCAAAGGCATATAAGAATTCAAAATATAAGACATTGAATTAGACCCTTCAGTAGCAAGCAGAGGTCAGTTTTCCAGGAAAGAAAAACTTCCTCTGTCCTTGGGGTCTCTGTCCACTTATTCCTCAGAACAGTGCACATCAGGTGATATGGTTTGGCTCTTTGTCACCACCCAAATCTCATCTCATATTGTAATTTCCATGAGTCCAGAGGGGGACCTGTAATCCCGACGTGTCAAGGGAGGAAAGTGATTGGATTATGGAGAGTTTCCCCTATGCTGCTCTTGTGACAGTGAGTGAGTTCTCACGAGATCTGATGGTTTTGTAAGTGATTGCTTCCTCACTCTCTTCTCTCACCTGCCACCATGTAAAACATGCTGGCTTCCCCTTCCACCATGATTGTAAGTTTCCTGAGGCCTCACCAGCCATGCAGAACTGTGAGTCAATTAAACCTCTTTTCTTTATAAATTACCCAGTATTGGGCTGTTCTTTATAGCAGTTTGAAAACGGATTAATACATCAGGGCACATGGTTGACAGTCTATCACTTTTCATCTAGTGCTAAACTTCTGTCAGCCTTCTCTCTCCACAATCTTCCAAACCCAAAGAGGTAGGCTTTCCTTTCACTTACCACCTCTGTCCACCCAGGATTTCCCTGACTCAAAACCCCATTTCATTCTGGTTTTAATGTATTAAAGGAGGGAGAGGAAATAGAAAATATCTTTAAAAGTTGCCTCATTTTCAAGCTAGACGGTCTTCAGCAGAGTGCTCCATTTAACATCAAAAATCATTATTTCTCTTTGTATTTCTTCTGTAATATCCCAAACCCACTTCCATTCCCCAAGTCCCCACAAAGCCTTATAGATGTTTATCTAAGAGGGCAGTTGTATGTATGGATGTGCAAAATAGTAAATTATATGTTATTTTTGAAAATATTATCTTAGTACAATTAAGATAGCCATTCACGATTTTATTTTCTATAACAAGATTCTTAATACATGATCTCATTCTGGTGGCACCATGTTGCCTGCCTTTTTTCTTTCCTCCACGCATATAATCCTCCCTATTCTTCAAGTCTTGTATGTACCACAGGGATCACCATGAGTGATCCAGCCAGTAGTGTCATGGCTTCATGGACTCTATCTACGCTCCTGACTCTTCTGTTTCATTGTTGCATATGCGGATGGTAATGCTTTTTTCTTATTTACTTCTCAGAATTTATAGAAGCTTTAAAGAGGCAGATCTTTGAGAAATGGGAAAAGCAAATCAAATACTGTGATTGGCTTAAAGAGGAAGTAGTTTATTAAAGATGGCTGAGTTGAAAAATCTTTTGTTTTTGAGTTTGGATCCTTTTAATGCCTCCTTTGTTTGCCATTTGCCAATCTTAAGGCAAAGGATGAAGGCATCTTTCACCAAATTTTTCTTAAAGTTCTGTAATGCTTGAATTGGATTCAATACAATTTTAGGCCTTGAAACTCTGATATCAACATATTGAGGATGGGTGTTCATGGCTCTTCATAATTATTTTGAAGTTTCTGTTGAAGAACATCTGGTTTGCTTGATGGATATTTTATACATGTGTATTTGTTGGATGACAGAATGAGACAGGTGTGAGACTGAAGCTCTGAATACATTCATGGTTAATGGGTTTAATTTCCCATTATCAATCATACCACTTCTTTATGAAAACTGATGAATAAATAACCTACTTCCCTAGAGGATTCAGTTTGAAGGAGGAAATGATGTTTGTGCCTAGGATGGATTAATTGAGCTAGTAAAATGCTGAAAGCTTTATGGAAAATGCTAACTCTGCTTTAGCATGCAAGTTGCCTTCCTATTTTGATTAAGCAGGCACACAAAGGATGTCATGTGAGTACCCAGTGAGTTGGCAGCTGCCTACAAGCTAGAGAGAGGGGCCTCAACAAAACTGACCATGCTGACACTCAGATCTCGAACTTCAAGCCTCCAGAACTGTGAGAAAATAAATGTCTGCTGTTTAAACCACACAGTTTTAATATCAGTCTTGACATTTTGTTATGGCAGCCTGAGCAGGCTAATACAGTGAGCAATATAATTTTGTTTTATTCTATCTTTGGAAAATATAATGGAATATGATTAAGTCAATACAAAATATACACATTCTTAATATATAGTCGCTAGATATGTGTTGAATAAGTGAAAATTGTTGTGAGGTCATGTCATCTGGATAAAGACCAAACATTTCAATATTAGTGGATATTTTATTTCTGTGACATATTATTGCTTATAATTTACTCAGCTTAAAAATTGTTCACTGTGTATAAACCTGTAATGAGAGCTTTCAAAATATTTCTATAGGTTTCTCCTCCAGAATGTAGAAATAAAGTCTTTTTATATATGAATTTGTTATAAAATCTTTGAGGTCATTAAACCCAAGCATGCTTTGAAAACCTCTTTTGCCTAGAGTTTCCTCTGTTCTGTAACAAAGCTTTCTGTACATAGGGCAGATGTTCCCAATTCTTTCCCTACCTGTCTTTAAATAGTTCATATTTGTTTTATTCCCCTTGTATTTATTACAAAAGTAAACATAGGTCATCAGCATTAACTTCTAGGCAAAATACAAATATATTACAGTTCAATATATTATAGTTCAGTTACAGTTTATCGTATTATAGAATGTATAATTCTTATGGTGATGGGGAATTGGTTTCAGAAGAGATTTTTACAGGGCATATGGCGGAAATGTAAGAACAGATTTAGAGGCTCAGTTATTAAGTTTAAGTGGCATTATGAAATCTCAAACAACTGACTGCCTTTAATGTGCCATAATTTTAAATTTTAGCATTTGGCAGGGTTTGAAAAATAGAGAAATCTATTTAGTTTCCATCAAGGAAGGATAAGAAAATAAAAATAGGAGTGGTAATACCAAGGTGAGGAACTAAGGTCAAGACATTCTTAGTCAAGACATTCTCTCGGGAGAATGAGGTGCTGATCTACTCTAGATTTCCAGCCATAGGGAGGAGACAGGAGTGGGGTGTACAAGAACATCTTACAACTAGATTGTCCTTTGCACCCCTCCAAGGGGTCAAATTGGGAAGCTACCATTCAGTCATTCTTCCCTGTTCCAGAAATACTGTTTGTCCATCAAATGATTCATTTTGCAGCATCTATCTGTTCATTAATTCATTCATTTATTCAAAGACATTTATGGACTGCCTACTATGTGCCTAGTACTGGTCTAGGCAATGGAGATACAACAATAACCAAAGCAGAAAGCCTCTGTTTTCATCAAGCTTACATTCTTGTGGTAAGCTACAGTACATAAACACATAAATATATGTGCAACACCAAAGGAAAACAAAGCAGGGTAAGTTAATAGAGAGAGATTAAAAAAGGGAATTCCTAAGCTGGTTCGGGAGGAGAGATGTCAGATATGGTCTTTCTAAGAGCGCAGAACAGAGTAAAATGAGGGATCAGACAGATGTCAAGGGGAAGAACTTTCCAGAAAGAGAAGAGTAAATGCAAAAGCCCTGGATGGGAATTGTCTGCAGGGCTGACAAAGGGCAAGGAAACCAGCGTAGCTGGGATGACACAGGCACAGGATAAAGTGTTAAGAAGTAAGATCTGAAAGGAGTGAAGGGGCAGTTTATGCAAATCTTTATTCTGTAAGATTGGAAATCACTGAAGGTTATGAGCAGAAGAGTTGTATGGTTTTTGTTGTTGTTGTTGTTAACACTTTGAAAGTTAACATTTTCCCCTAAATATAAAGTAATCTGGGAGGCCAGGCATGATGGCCCAGCAGGTTGGGAGGCCAAGGCAGGAGATTGCTTGAGGCTAGGAGTTGGAGACCAGCCTGGGAAATATAGCAAGGCCCTCTCTTTACAAACAAACAAACAAACAAAAATTAGCTGGGCATGGTGGTGCATGCTTGTAGTTCCCACCTACTTGGGAGGATCATGTGGGAGGATTACTTGAGCCTAGGAGTTTGAGGGTGTAGTGAGCTGTGATTGCTCCACAGCACTCCAGCCTGGGTGACAGAGTGAGACCCTATCTCATACAAATAAATACATAAATACAGAAATAATTAAGATAATCTGGAATTATTTTTTAAATTCTCTATATTGATTAACTCATGTCATTCATGTTCTTGTCTTGAGAGCTACACAATCATGTTCTTGTCCTGAGAGCCACACACATCTTTATCTTCATCTTTGTGGCATGTGCTCTTGGTTTTTTCATGTCCAAAAGAATAAATGTTAAGGTGAACTTTTCAAAATGAAAAAGTGCTTATATTATTTCCCTTATTGTAATGCTTCAGTAGCTTCCCAATGAATAAAAATAAAATCCAAACTCACTACAATACCCTGACTGATTGATCTAGAGCCTGATGTTCTCATCTTTTATCACTCTCCTCTTCACACAATTGGCTCTGAGTAACTTGCCCTTCATCTTGGAACCTGCCCTACTCATTCCCCTTCAGGGCTCTTACACTTGTTTGTCCTGCCCCAGATCTTTGAAATAGTGGTCCTTAATTATTCAGAGCTCAAGTCAATATTGTGTCCACAAAGATCTCATTCTTAACAGAGGTATCTAAAATAGTTACTATCCCACTTCCCAGGAACTCTCTGTGCAATATTTTAAATTTCTTCCTAAAACTTACTTCTTTAAGCATATTATCTGTTTGTATTTGTCCATTGCAAAATAAGTTCTATGAAGATCAGAACTTCCTTTAGAAGATCAGAACTTCCTTTGCCTTGCTCAATATGCCATCTCCTGAACCAAGGATAGCACTGTCACATGGTAGGAACAAAATTAATGTTTGTTGAATGCATGAATGTACTCTTATGACACATCAAGTTAATAGAGACCTATAAAAGCTCTAGTAAAATTCATCATCTTCACCAGCATCTCAGAGGTATCTCAGTCTATCCCCAACTTTCCCACCTACTCAATAATTCTTCAAAGAAGATTCTCAATATGGACAATTCAGAGTAACAAATTGTATTTCTTAAAATAGTTTCCAACTAAATGAATAGATAAATTGTATATTTCAGTCTCTCTAACAGCCTGTGCATTAATTTGGTAAACATCTACTAGGACCTGAATCCATTTATTACTATTTATTCAGTGTCTTGAAAAGATTTCATGTGCACATTGTTCATGTCTTTCAATAGCAAAATGCATCTGGAAAGAAAGTGAAAAATCCAATCAGTCATCTTGAATACTTTAGTGTTTTTCATTTTTTTTGTTATCCACAGAAAGAAATTTGTTTAATATTTTTAGCACACATAAACATATTTCTTTATGCATATAACTGAAACAAAACTTTTGCATATGCTTATTTTATGAGATACACTCTGATATATTTTATCCTATCTGATTCTTCATTTCATTTTTTGAAAATGGTGGAAGCCCACTATAAAGCTTTTGACTGATTTTGTGACCCACTCATGGGTCATAATCCAGTTTAAAAACAACAGTTTGAATCCAAACACATGAAAATATCTGTTTGGAAGTAGATACACACACA
>NW_016810859.1:234673-239812 GCF_001698545.2 Rhinopithecus bieti
ATATATATATATATAATAATATATATATATAAATGTATATATAAATATTTGTATACACATATACATACATGAAGTGGAGATATTTTCGTTTTTTATGATGTTAATTTAATTATTGCCTAAGTTGGGTTGCTCAGAAATAAAATCTAAGGTAAAGATTACCTTGTTCAATGTTTATTTGACTTTAGTAATGTGGACCTTACTTTGTTTCCCCAGAAGCTTAAGTACCTATATACTATGTAGTTGTAAAGTACATCTAATAAAAGGGTAACTACAAATTTTGTCAGATTGCACAATACACACACACATACACATGCACACACACTTCTTGCATAAGAAGGAAGAGAAAGAAAAGGAACAGGAATGGGAGGGAGCAGGGAAGAAAATGAGAAGGAATTTCCAGATAAAAATAACCCTCCTTGAACTCTTTTTTCCGGAGCTGTTTAGTTAAAAATCTGATAAGCCAAATTATTAAATGTCTACAATTTCAATAAATTGTTATTTATACTCATAAAAATTTGAGAGTGCATTTTCGATGTTAGTATATTAAATGCTCATATGTAGAAAAGCTGACATTTAACAGGACAAAATATATTTTACTCATGAACACTTATAAAAATGCCTTTTGCATACATTGACCCCATATTCATTATATATATAGCACATATATAATATATATAGAGAGAGCAAAAACAAAGCACTATTTCACTATTACCAGGAAATTTGAGTAGCTGATTCTCTGGGGGGAGTCCATATCTTTGATATTGCTCCCTTCCTAAGTCCTTTGTAAACTCTAATTCTGGCAAAATCTGTGCTATTTCCCCTATACCACAGCAATCACCTCTTCTCCAGCAGGGAATAATAGTAGTATGGTGATCATGTGTGATTATATGCTCAAGGCAGTCTCTATTTATGCTTATTTTTCACTGTAATTATTCATTACACCCCCGTTCACAACCAAAAATGACACAGGCTTGACAGTAAATTTTATGGCATCTACACTATTGAACTCCCTATGCCCTCCCATCTCTTTATAATAATTAAAGAATCTATCATATAATGAGTAGTTGTCTCATGCTTTCAACAGCTTAACTCCTCTTTCCAACAATATCATAAATTAGATATTATTTCCACTTCACAAACTAGGAAAGGTTTGGAGAGATAAAGGAATATAGCCAAAGTAATATAATTAGCAAATAGAAGAGTCAGCATGAAACTGGAATGTATTAGACTATGAAATACATCTTCTTACAGAGTGTGATATTCTGCCTCCCTCTGAGGAGGAGCAGGACCAGGGACTTTGACTACTCTTTATTGTATGTGACTGAGACTGTGCTTTTAGGCACATGACTTCACATAATGCATAATTGAAAACTGAAGCGCATTCCTTTGGTAGAACTTCTTAAAGGGAAATATATAGCATAGAGTGGTTAGTTTTTTTTTGTTTTTTTTTTTCTCATTTTTTTTTATTATACTTTAAGTTCTAGGGTACATGTGCATAACGTGCAGGTTTGTTACATATGTATATTTGTGCCATGTTGTTTTTATAGTACTATTATACTATGAGTAAGCAATGTTATTGATTAGACAACGTTTGGATTAGTCTTGTACATTTATGTTGTAATGTATCATAACACTTTTCTATGGGAATATGCATTACAAATCATAAACTTACAAATAAATATTAAAAAACAAATTATCATAAGTTTGAAACTGCCTTCATTGTCTGTGATGTATTTGATAAAGTTCCCAGTGATATGCAAAAATCTCAGGAGTTTTCTTAGACTTGAATACAGAGGAAATCTAAATTTACACATCATTATTCCAAACAAGCTACTAAAACTTCACTGCAAGAGGGATGAGTCATTTTTTATCAATATCCATTTATAGACAAACCACAGAGTGAGTGTATTAATTTATAATTTTAAAAGTAATTTACATGCTTTCATCAAACCAACAAAAGTATACATTAAATGAGACTGTGGTACCATAGAGCTCAAAGACCAAGTATTTATTAATAAAATGTAGGTTTTCTCTTCTTAAATATATTAAGCACATTTCCTTAATGTTCATAAAGAGAGCTGAGAACTTCAATTCATACTCTATGGTAATCACTGGAACTTTTTCTTAAGAAGAAAGATAATACTCTACTTGTTCTTAGCCTAAAAGCTAAGAATTGATTTACAATATTTAAAAATATATAATATACTTGCTTTGAAATTAAGAGTAAATAAGTAAGTACTCCTCAGAGATGGAAATGAATGGCTATGTTATTAGCCTGCTGTGAAGTATGTAGAAAAATTTTGGTTGAGAAAAATAATAATTAAACTGAGCTTGTTTGCTTCTTATAAGTGATACCAACTTCAGCAACTAATAGATAAAAAATAATATTTTCAACCTTCAATTTGAAGTCAAGTCATTGGGGGATTTCAATATAAATTACTAATCAAACTTAATATGCTGTTAATCTATTTCCTATGGCGTTAATGAATGACTAACAACAATTTCTGCAAAAACAAAACAAAACAAAAACATAAATTATTCTTCCAGGGTTAGGATATTAGAAAAGTTTCGTAGTGTAGCATTTCCAGAGACAAAAGTATTTTAAATGCCTTATGTTTTTGGTTACATTTCATTATATTAATCTATTTAAACTATCTATCTAGATAGTCTTTGGTAAATGCCTGATTCAAGTAATTTCAGTTTCCATTTCTATATTTACTATTAATTTGTGATGATTGTCACCAAACTTAGAATGAATAACATATGTAAGAATACGATACATATGTATGTGTGTATACAAAAAGTATGATATGAATAATAACAACATGCAAGCCAAAAATCTACCCCTCCCACCCACCTCTCACAAAAAAAAAAAAAAAAAAAAGAAAAACAAGAGAGAGAGAGAAAGAAAGGAAAACACGAAAGAATAGTGATTACTGCTTTGGTAAAACTTCTTAAACTTAAGAAATCCTAGAAGATGTTTTCTGGTGTAGTGTATTATAAAATAAAATGTTTTTTGGGGAATATGAGGCCAGTTCTGACACTAACCATTTGTTTCACTTTAAAGGTAATGCATCTTCTCTGATCCTCCGTTCCCTCATTTATAATAGTGAGCAGCAAACTAAAGAACAAAATTTAGCCTGAATTTTGGAATAAAATTCCAAAAATAACGTTTTATTGGAATAAAAATGACACCCATTTACAAATTGTTTACGGCTGCTTTCTCACGTCAATGTAGAGTAGACTAGTTGCCACGAAGATTGTAGAGTTTGTGAAACCTAAAATATTTACTATCTGGACCTTTTTATAAGAAAGTTTATGAAACCCCTGAGTTATGTAAAATAAAATATTATTTAAGATTTTCCCTAATTCCAGTACTCTAATTTTCAGTACTAATTTTAAAGTAGATTTGAATTTTAAAAAGTATACTCAGCTTTACTTACATGCAGCTTAAAAGAAAGAGTCATAATAGTTGATGATAGAAACAGTAATTATATACAATGCTGAATGTGATGATGGGTAGCTTAGACATTTCAGAGGCACAAAAATCATTATACTGAATTTAGGACATATCATTATAGAAAAACCCTTCAAATGGTCATGGGAAAATAGGACTCATTTCTATGTATTTTATTTTTAAATAGTCATGATGGAAAAAATTCAAATATCTTTCAAGTACCCAACATGGGGAAACATATTTAGGCTTCTTTTCAAGTTTTTAAAAAGTAAATCTTATTTTATTATAAATTATGTTTTTGGGTACAACATGTCAGTGCTTAATGCTTACAAAAGCCTCTATCTGACTTTATGTGCACCAACCATTGCATGCATCCCAAACTAAGACACATTGAGTCAATGATTTCTAATGTCCGTCTCCAAATCTAAAAATGCCTGGGTCAAATCCTCTGACTATAGTATTCTTTCCTGACTTGTCAAATTAATTATGCCAGTTTTCAATCTGTGTGGAAAAAAAAAACTTGTAATAAAGAAGATTTACAGTAAAGTTTTTATCAAACCGTATGCCCCCCACGTTTATATTTTATAAGCAGGATAAATAATATCTCAGACATAAGTGCTCCTGTGTATTTCAAACGTGTATTACAACCATAGTCATTAGTAAATATATATTTCAAATGTTTCTGGATTTTTATGGATATGAAAATCAGATTCTTCTAATAAAGAGGGTTGAAAACCACTTGAAATGATGTTTAAAAACTCTGTGTCTTCTAGAATTGTTATTGCCTCAGTTAAATGTGGAGTTTAATTTCCATGTCATTTTAAGTTTGACTTGGTCTCACTATGGCAGCAAAATACTATAAACAATAATCCAATTGATAGAGGGTAGAGTTTCATAATGTGTTATAATTTAATCTCATCATAGATGTTGGCTGTTATAAAGACTGCAGCATCCAGTGTATCACCAGGATAAAAATGACCCTGCATTCAACTTAGTTAAGGAGTGCACATCTCAGTAATAAATATATTTGGATAGTTGAAAAACAGAAATGAAATCATGGACAATTCTATTATACTTTAAAAATGTAGAACTCCTCCATGCCCTTATGCAAGAAAGAAGAGGGTTATGAAGGAGAAGCACTTGAAGAAGATCAAGGAAGAAGACTGAGCAAATAAAAAGCCTTTCTTTCTTTCTTTTTTTCTTTTTTTTTTTTTTTTTTTTTTTTTTTTTGCTTTTTGAGACGGAGTCTCACGCTGTCACCAGACTGGAATGCAGTGGCACGATCTTGGCTCACTGCAACTTCCAACTCCCTGGTTCAACTGATTCTCTTGCCTTAGCTTCTTGAGTAGCTAGGATTACAGGCATGCAAGACCACACCCAGCTAATTTTTGTATTTTTAGTAAAGGCCGTGTTGGCCAGGATGGTCTTGATCTAACCTCATGACTTGCCCACCTTGGCCTCCCAAAGTGCTAGGATTTGAAATGAGCCACCACGCCTAGCCAGAATAAGCTTTTTAAAGAAAAGCTAACGTACATCTTAAAAACAAATGCCATAGGAAGTATTTCTAGAGTGATGGAGTATTGGACTCTAAAAATATACTCTTCCATAAAAGCAATAAGAATGCTGGCAAAATTGTTAAAATCAACTTTTTCAGAACTTTACAAATTATCAAAAACTTTCTA
>NW_016810859.1:242448-257990 GCF_001698545.2 Rhinopithecus bieti
TTTTTGAGACGGAGTCTCACGCTGTCACCAGACTGGAATGCAGTGGCACGATCTTGGCTCACTGCAACTTCCAACTCCCTGGTTCAACTGATTCTCTTGCCTTAGCTTCTTGAGTAGCTAGGATTACAGGCATGCAAGACCACACCCAGCTAATTTTGTATTTTAGTAAAGGCCGTGTTGGCCAGGATGGTCTTGATCTAACCTCATGACTTACACACCTTGGCCTCCCAAAGTGCTAGGATTTGAAATGAGCCACCACGCCTAGCCAGAATAAGCTTTTAAAGAAAAGCTAACGTACATCTTAAAACAAATGCCATAGGAAGTATTTCTAGAGTGATGGAGTATTGGACTCTAAAATATACTCTTCCATAAAAGCAATAAGAATGCTGGCAAAATTGTTAAAATCAACTTTTCAGAACTTTACAAATTATCAAAACTTTCTAAGAAGCATTTATTTAGGGAGGAAAAAAAGTATGCTTTTTGGTAAAACATTGAGTTTTATGGCATGTTAAAATGGCCTGTTTCTGTTCCTTCTCTCTAGCTCCATGGTAGCTTTGCAAATGAACACTGTTAAGAACCCTTAAGATCAGCAACCAAGTAATCACTGGAGGGGCAGAATGAGTTTGGAGTGCCCCAAAATGTCACATTTCTGAGAATTGTCATGCTTGTCTGAAAACTCCATGGAAAATCCCATCAGAAAACTTGTCTTTATTTGGCTTGACTTAAAGTTCATAATATGAAGAAGTCTATGCTCAGTGTATTTGTCAAAAAGAATTACAAGCAAATCATACTTGCCTGAGATGGTGACACCAGTTGGCTCAAACAAGAGGATGACCAAAATATATTTTAAAAGGAAAATAGGCTGGGAACGGTGGCTCACGCCTGTAATCCCAGCACTTTGGGAGGCCAAGGCAGAAGGATCACCTGAGGTTAGGAGTTTGAGACCAGCCTGATAAACATGAAGAAACCCCATCTCTACAAAAAATACAAAATTAGGCAGGCATGGCTGAGGGTGCCTGTAATCTCAGCTACCAAGGAGGCTAAGGCAGGAGAATAGCTTGAACCCGGGAGGTGAAGATTGCGGTGAGCTGAGATCGTGCCATTGCACTCCAGCCTGGGCAACAAGAGTGAAACTCTGTCTCAATAAAAAAGAAGAAAGAAAGGAAAATGTAAGAATTAAGATGTCCATGGGAGAGTTTACAAGCTAGGACATATTCTTGAAACTTTAAAATCACACACACACACACACACACACACACACACACATGCACGCACACATGGCTGTGTACATCCTAGAAAAGATCCAAGAAGATCCTCATTTCTCAATACTGGCTGACTTTGAGGCTTTGTGTGAAGAGAAAGTAAAAATTAAGTAATACTTTTAAACCCACAGAACATTTTGGAAGGAATGATCCGAAAACATAAAGAAAATCTGAAACCATTACTAGGTTAAGGTATTTAAGGAAATCTCTTCCCAAAATATTAGCTGTTCACTAAGCTATAGAAGTGAGACTTTAGCATCAGCCATACACCATGAAGAATACAAACTTTTATAGAATTTTTCCATGAAAGTCACTAAACAAACAAATAGAAATGAAACAAACACCAGGAGGTGGGGTTGTGGGGAGTAATCTGATTCCTAGAGTTGCTACTCCACATTTTAAAAACATGGATAGTATCCAATTAAAATTTACAAGACAGGCCAATACAAGGGAAATTATAACTCTAATACAGGAATAAAATGGTCAATACTAATTGTTCCTTACAAGCCCAAATGATGGATTTACTAGGCAAAGACTTTAAATCAGCAATTATAAATACGTCTTTTAAACTAAAGGAAAACATGTCTAAAGAATTAAAATAATATTTGAGAATAATGAATCACCAATATAAAATATGAGTAAATAAATAAAATGATATTTTAGAAAATAGAAATTTTGAAATAAAATGTACAGTAAATAAAAAGGAACAACTTTACTAATTTTTTTATTTTGCTCATCCCTAGGGAGACTCAACAGCATATTTGAACTAGAAAAGAAAAACATCAGTAAACTTGAAAAGAGGTCAAGTGAGAGTATGTACTCTAAGTAATACACTGAAAAATGAACAGAACATCAGAATCTATAGAACCATATCAAATATGTCATATCATAAATAATGTGAATCCAAGAAGAAGGGAAAGGGAAACATAAAGAATGAAGAATTAATGGCCATAAACTTCCTAAAATGGATAAAAGCATTTATCTACACACCATATTTGCTAAAGGAACTCTAAATAGTACAAATTTAAAGATATCTAAACCTATACATACAGTAGTGAAAGATCAAAAGCCAAAGGGAAAAAATAATAATCTGGAAAGCAATAAGAGAAAAAGAATTTCTTCATACAAAAGATTCTCAATGTAATTAACAGCTGACTCCTTATCAGAAACTATGGAGGCTAAAAGAGATTGAAACAACATAATAAATTTTGAAATGAAAAGATGATCAACAAGAATTTTAAATCCAGCAAAACGATTTTAAAATGAAAAGATATTAGGACATATCTAGATAAAAAACAAACAATGCTAAAATTATTTAATGTTTATAGACCTTCCTTACAGTAAATAATAAAGTGAATCCTTCAGGCTGCAATGAAAGAATCCTAGGCAGTAACTCAAATCCACACAAAGAAGTGAAGAGCACCAGTAAAGGTAGCTACATGAATATATATCAAAGATAGGATAATAGATTTTAACTGCAAAATTTTGATGCAAAGACAATTGAATAAAACAATCATCATAAAACTTTGTGAATGGGCTTATGAAATATAAAGATCCCATTTGTATGACAAATGGTAGGACAAAGGAGGGTAGAGGGAATCAAATTACATTGGAGCAAAATTTATATATACTAATGAAATTAAATTAGTAGTAATCCAAAGCAGATTTTTTGAAAAATAAGATAGTAAGATGATTCAGATTACAAAATTGGGAATGAAAGTGGTGGCATTACCACAAAATTCAAAACTTAGATAGAATGAACAATTTTATAAAGACGTATATTGCAAAATTGATTCAAGAAAGATTAGAAAAACTGAACAGTCCTATAACATTTGAAGAGATTGAATAAGTAACAACAAAAACTTCACAAAGAAAAGTCCAGACCCAGATGATTTCACTGTTAATTTCTAGCAAGCATAAAGAATGAACCTTAATTCTTCATAACATCTTCCAAAAATAAAAGAGGAGGGAACACTTCCCAACTTATTCAATAGGGCTATTATGACCATGACACCCAAATCAGATAAAGACAAGGAAAAATATAACGCTGGAAACCAATTTCTCTTATAAATATATACATGATAATTTAAAAAATACTATTGGGGGGCCGAGGTGGGCAGATCTCAAGGTAAAGAGATCGAGACCATCCTGGCCAACATGGTGAAACACTGTCTCTACTAAAAATACAAAAATTAGCTGGGCGTGGTGGTGTGCATCTGTAGTCCCAGCTACTAGGGAGGCTGAGGCAGGGGAATCACTTGAACTGGGGAGATGGAGCTTACAGTGAGCTGCTGAGATCGTGCCACTGCACTCCAGCCTGGTGACAGAGTGAGACTCCATCTCAAAAAAAAAAAAAAAAAAAAAAAAAAAAAAAAAAAAAAATACTAGCACACTGAATCATAGTTCGTATAAAAAGCATTATTTACCATCACCAAGTGGGAAATATCAGAAGGTAGGTAAGGTTGGTTTAACTTACACAATTCAATCAATGTGATACATCACATTAAGAGAAAAAGGGAAAAACAAACTCACTCCACTATACACATTCAACTCACTAGGTGCATTAAAAAACACAAGAAAATTTAACACTAATTTATGATTAAAACACTCAACAAACTATGAAAATGAAGAAACTTTCTCAACCTGATTAAAAATATCGATAAAATCTTACAGATAACTGTGACTGAATTTTTTTCTCTAAATTCAGGCACTGAAAAGGATATCTTCTCTCACTACTTATATTCAGCATTATATTGTAGATTCTAATCAGGTCAATTAAGCAAATGAAATTAATTAATTAATTAATTAATTAATGGTACCCAGTTTGGAAAAGAAGAAGGAAAGATACCTCTATTAGCTGATGACATAATCTTGTATATAGACAATTCTAAGAAATAGACAAAAGAACTTTAGAACTAATTAATTAAGCAAGGTAATAGGATGCAACATCAATATATAAATAACAACTGCATTTCTATACATTAGCAATGAAAAATCCAAAAACAAAATTTAGAAAACAATTCTACAACACGTAGACACATTTAACCAAAAGAGTGCAAGACACACACGTTGATGACTACAAAATATTGAAAGAATTTAATGAAGACAAATAAATGGCAACACATCTCACATCAGTGTGTCAGAAGACTAAACATTGTAAAGATGATGATTCTTCCCAAATTAATCTACAGATTCTTTGGTCTCCCTATCAAAATCCCAGGGATTCATTGTTGTTGTTGTTGTTGTTGTTGTTGTTGTTGTTGTTGTGTTGTTGCAGAAGTTGACAAGCTAATTCATATGAAAAACAAGGTACCTAAAATATGCCAATCTTGGAAATACAATTCCAAAGCTTGTAATGAAGCTGCAGTAATGAAGAGAGTGTGGTATTCGCATAAGACTAGACATACTTCAATAAGATAGAATTGAGGAAATGAAAATAAACCCTTATATTTATGGTCAGCTGCTTTTCAACAAGGGTGTCAAGACAATTCAATGGAGGAACAAAGGGTCTTTTTAATAAAATGATGCTGGGCAACTGGTTAAACACATGCAAAAAAAAAAAAATGAAGTTGAACTTTTATCCCACACTATTATAAAAATGACAACAACGAAACCCTCAAAGTGTTCCACGGGCTTATAAGCAATAGCTAAAATAGAAAACTCACATAGAAAATATAGGATTAAGTCTCTGTGATTTAGATTATGCAATATTTTCAATGTATGGCACCCAAAGCAAGAGAGACACAGGAGAAAAATAGATATATTGGAATTTATCAAAAAAAAAAAAACAAAAAAAATTTCTTCTTCAGAGGATGCCATCTAGAAAGTGAAGTCAAGCCACTGAATAGGAGGAAATGTTGACAATTAATCTACCTGATAATTCCTGTACCCAAAATATAAACAACTCTTAGAATCCCACAATAAAAATATAAATAACACAATTAAGATGTGTATAAAGGTATTTAGTGGATATTTCTCCAAAGAAGACATACAAAAGGTAAACATACACAGGAAAAAATGCTCATCATCATTATCATGTAAATGCAATTCAAAACCACAATATATTACACCCATTAGGCTCACTAAAATAAAAGACAGACAATAACAAGTATTGACAGAAATGTGGAGAATTTGGAGCCCTTAGGCATAGCTGGTGGGATAGTGAAGAAGGGAAACAACTCTGGAAAACATTTTGGCAATTTCTGAAATGCTAACCTAGAGTTAACACACGACCTAGCAATTTTACTTCTAGGTATATACCCAGAATAATTAAAACTACATTTCCACATAAAAACTTACAGATGAATGTTTACAGAAGCATTATGCATAATAGCTAAAAGAATAAACTCTAATGTACATCAATTGAAATTAAAAAAATAACTGCATTAGATTTTATTGCTGCTGTAACAATTTACCACAAATTTAATGGCTTAAAATAACACCAATTTATTTTCTTACATTTCTGGAGGTCAGAACTCTAAAATCATTGTGTTGGCAGGCCTGCATCCCTGCTGGGAGATCTGGGAAATAATCTGTTTACTTGCCTTTTCCAGGTTCCTGAGACCGCCTGTATGCATTGGCTTTATTTCCTACCTCCATATTCAAAGCCAGTAGCACAGCTTCTTCTCTTTCTTCTGAACTTCTTCTTCTTTTTTTTTTTTTTTTTTAATTATACTTTAAGTTCTAGGGTACATGTGTACAATATGCAGGTTTGTTACATATGTATACATGTGCCATGTTGGTGTGCTGCACCCATTAACTTGTCATTTACATTAGGTATATCTCCTAATGCTATCCCTCCCCCTGCCCCTGACGCCCCAGCAGGCCCCAGTGTGTGATGTTCCCCACCCTGTGTCCATGTGTCCTCATTGTTAAATTCCCACGTATGAGTGAGATCATTTACATTAGGTATATCTCCTAATGCTATCCCTCCCCCATCCTCCCATCCCATGACAGGCCCCAGTGTGTGGTGTCCCCCACCCTGTGTCCAAGTGTTCTCACTGTTAAATTCCCACCTATGAGTGAGAACATGTGGTGTTTGGTTTTCTGTTCTTGCAACAGTTTGCTCAGAATGATGGTTTCCAGCTTCATCCATGTCCCTACAAAGGACATGAACTCATCCTGAATCCAGTAGCACATCAAAAAGCTTATCCAACATAATCAAGTGGGCTTCATCCCAGGGATGCAAGGCTGGTTCAACATATGCAAATCAATAAACGTAATCCAGCATATAAACAGAACCAAAGACACAAACCACATGATTATCTCAATAGATGCAGAAAAGGCCTTCGACAAAATTCAACAATGCTTCATGCTAGATACTCTCAAAAAATTAGGTATTGATGGGATGTATCTCAAAATAATAAGAGCTATTTATGACAACCCCACAGCCAATATCATACTGAATGGGCAAAAACTGGAAGCATTCCCTTTGAAAACTGGCCCAAGACAGGATGCTCTCTATCTTACCACTCCTATTCAACATACTGTTGGAAGTTCTGACCAGGCAAACCAGGCAGGAGAAAAGGAAATAAACGTATTCAATTAGGAAAAGAGGAAGTCAAATCATCCCTGTTTGCAGATGACATGATTCGTTTATTAGAAAACCGCCATTGTCTCAGCCCAAAAATCTCCTTAGGCTGATAAGCAACTTCAGGAAAGGGTCAGTGATACAAATCAACCTGCAAAAATCACAAGCATTCCTATACATCAATAACAGGACAAACGAGAGCCAAATCATGAGTTTGAATGCCCATTCACAAATTGCTTCAAAGAGAACTAAAGATACTGGGAACCAATGCTTACAAGGGAATGTGAAGGGACCCTCTTCAAGGAGAATTACAACACTGCCTCAACAAAATATAAGAAGGACACAAACAAATGGAAGAGCATTCCCATGTTCATGGATAGGGAAGAAATCAATATCATGAAGAATGCCATACTTCCCAAGGTAATTTGAGATTCAATACCAAACCCCATTCAAGCTACGTAACTTTCTTCAATAGAATGGAAAAAACTACTTTAAAAGTAATATGGAATCAAAAAAGGAAGCCCACATTGCCAAGACAATCCTAAGCCAAAAGACAAAGGCTGGGAGGCATCACATACCTGACTTCAAACTTATACTGCAAAGGCTATAGTAAATAAAAACAGCATGGTACTGGTACCATGGAGATATCGAGAGATATAGAGCAATGGAACAGAAAAAGGAGCCCTCAGAAATAATACCACACATCACCAACCATCTGAATTCTCTCGACAAACACCGACAAAAACAAGGAAACGGGGAAAGGATTTCCCTTTTAATAATGGTGCTGGGAAAAACAGGGCTAGCCATATGATAGAAAGCTGAAACGGAATCCTTCCTTACACTTATAACCAAAAATTAATTCAAGATGGATTAACACCTTAAATGTCAGACGCTAAAACTCACAAAACCCTAGAAGAAAACTTAGGTAAATACCATTCAGGACATGGCATGGGTGAGGGACTTCAGCTTCTAAAACACCAAAAGCAATTGGGCGAACCAAAAGCCAAAATGACAAATGGATCTCAATAAACTAAAGAGCTTCTGCACAGCAAAAGACACTTCCCATCAGAGTGAACGGGCAACCATACAGAATGGAGAAAATTTTACCAATCTACCCATTTGACAGAGGGCTAATATCCAGAATCTACAAAGAAACTCAAACAAATTTACAAGAAAAATCAAAACAACCCCCATCAAAAAGTGATGAAGGATATGAACAGACCCACTTTCAGAAAGGTGGGAATTAAACAATGAGATCCTTGGACACAGGAAGGGGAACATACACACCGGGGGGCCTATTGTGGGAGATGGGGGGGAGGGGGAAGGATTCATTGGGATTATACCTGATGTAAAGACGAGTTGTATGGGTGCTGAGCAAATTGATGGGTGCAGCACACCAACATGGGCACATGGTTATTACATATGTAACAAACCTGGCACGTGTGCACATGTACCTAGAACTTAAAGTATCATAAAAAAATTTTTTAAAAAGAAGATCATTTATGCAATCAACAGACACATGAAACACATTGCTCATCATCACTGGTCATCATGAGAAAAATGCAAATCAAAACACAAATTGAAATACGGATATCTACACCTGTTAGATGGCGATCATTAAAAAATCAGTGAAACAATAGGGCGGAGAGGATGTTGGAGAAATAGGAAACGAGCTTTATACGACTGATTGGTGGGAATGTAAACTTAGTTTCAAACCCATTGTGGAAACACAGTGTGGCAATTCCCTCAAGGATCAAGGATCTAGAACCAGAAATACCATTTGACCCAGCCATCAGCCATCCCATTACTGGGGATATACCCAAAGGATTATAAATGATGCTGCTCTAAAGACACATGCACACAAATGTTTATTGCGGCACTATTCACAATAGCAAAGAATTGGAACCAACCCAAATGTCCATCAATGATTGAACTTCTATCTTTCTCTACAGATCCTTGTAATCTAAACTGGATTTTGGCTGTAGACATCTTTCTAGTTCCTGGAACCAAGGCATTTGAGAGATAAAGCCTGTGTTTCCTAACCTGGAATTTCTGAGATATCTTTTCACCATTCCTATACATTCTCTTATTTGTGCTTAAGGTATTTTGATTAGGATTCTTTCACTTGCAATCAAAGCAGGCTTGACTAAGATGAGTTTTATCTGAAAGGCTTTAATTTGAAGCCAGCCCAATTGTCCTATAGAACTGATGTTTATGGTTTCTCTTGAACAAACATAGAAATTGACCCTCCCAGTCTTAAAACTTAAGAAAGATACATTTGTCTTGTCTGAGTTCCTTTCTCAGGCACCAACCATCAACTCTCCCAGATAGTATGAGGATCTGAAACCTACTGGATCACTGCATCTGGACAATGAAATGCCAGATCCCTCACCCATCATAGTTACCTAACCAACGGCCTGCTTCCTGTTGAACCGTGTCTCTTCCTCACAGCTCCCTCATTTATATTTTGCACACGCTATTATATTTCTTCCCTGCTATATAACCCCCTAATTTCAGTTGGTTACACAGATAAATTTGAGACTAATTTCTCTTCTCCTTGGCTGGAGAACCTGATTGAACTCTTCTTCCCTGGCAGTGCTCATCGTTTCAGTGATTATCTTTCTGTGTAGTAAGTAGCAGGACCTAGATGGAAGCTCTGGTGTTTCATTAACATAATCTTTCTACTGGCCATGTGTGGTGGCTCACACCTGTAATCCCAGCATTTTGGAAGGCCGAGGCAGGCAGATAATTTGAGGTCAGGAGTTCAAGACCAGCCTGGCCAACATGGTGAAACCCCGTATCTACTGAAAATACAAAAATTAGCTGAGCATGGTGGTGCACACTTGTAATCCCAGCTGCTCTGGAGGCTGAGGCAGGAGAATTGCTTGAAACCAGGAAAGAGACGTTGTAGTGAGTCAAGATTACACCACTGCACTCCAGTCTGGGTGACAGAGTGAGATTCCATCTCCCCCCCGAAAAAAAAAATATATATATATTCTACCATGCCTCTCTGACTAAACCTCCACTTTACCTACCTTTTCTTCTTTTCCGATCACCACATACTTTTTCTTCCCTATTTTATACTATGCTGTAAATTTGATACAATTCACAAGAATAAATATTTAACACTGAGTGGAATCAATAAGATTTTTTTATTTCAATGTTACAAATTCTTGTTTTATTATTTACTAAAGCTCTCACTTTGGGAGGGTTCTGTATTTGCTGTTTCTGCAGTTTTTATTTCTACAAAATGAAATGACTTACATTTATGCCTGCTAAGGTCTATTCCAACTAGCTGAATCTATGACACCTACATTTATTAATGATAATGCAGTTAGAGAGGCATTTAATTAGCCCCTGCCAAAAAATCTAGCTAAAAGCTAGTAAGGGCTTGAGGTATGGGTCATGGTATCAGGGATAGAGCTGTAGAGCAGAATCCAAAATAAAAGATAAACATCCATGTACTTTAATTATTTTATCATAATAAAAATTTAGAGAAATGAATTGGACATTTATTGTTCATCTTAATTAGAAGAGACAATTGCCTTAAAATAATTAATTTTAATCAGTAAATATTTCCAGTAAAGGCATATTCTTGACACCCTTACAGGAGGAGGTGATAATACATAGTTTTAAGAACTTTATGGTCAAATCGCCTGATGTAATGTTTCACAAAACAAAATGTGTGGGCTTTCAGTATCAGAATTCACCTGTAGCACTTATAAAACTTATTTAAATTATTTCAGAGTCCTGTTTTACAGCCACTGAATCTATATTTCTGGAAGTGAATGTTTGGACTCACCATATTTGCCAAAATCCCCAGGTAATTCTCATACACATTAAGTTTGAGAATAACCCATCCGAGTTTGAACAATAAGTAAGTTTCCATTTTGATTAGAAATATTGTACAATTTCATCCTTCTTTAGCAGCAAAAAGGTAAGATCATTTAATTAAATTACTTAGTCTGATTTGATGACTTACATAATGCAGTAAACAGTAGCTATGATAGAATTTTTTGTAGACTGTTATTGCAGTGAGATATTGACAGTGGTAGTTTGTAGACAAGATCAGTTAGTAGACTAATAGAACACCTGATAGAGCAGTAGACCAGTAGAAAGGTAGTGATTTATACACTGGTCAAAATATTCATATAACTCTAAGATGAAAGTAATACTTAAACGTGTTCAAGGCCAGATGATCTTTAGTGAATTAATAGGGTCTCTCTAAGAACTTCCACATCAATTATTATATAGACTACTAGAGCAGCCAGCCCATAGTGGTGGAAATAACCAAGCCTGAATTTCCTGATACAGCAGACACTGCTAGTTGTTAGCTCACAATCCATTTCCTTAAAAGAGTCCCAGTTTTATTTGATAGAAAAAAATTACCCAGCTAAAAATTGTATTTCCCAGCCTACCTTGTGGATAGGGTAGATAGTGATAGTCAATGAGACATTATGGAAGCTTTACTTGTATCACATTTTCCTCCTTGTCACTCCATTTGTTCTCCTGCCTGGAACATAGGCTGGAGGCTGGAAGGTAGTATATATCCTGTGACTAACAACAAAGATGAAATCAGCCACATCTAAGAGTGGCAGAATGGAAAAAATAGTATGAGTTTCATGACATCTGCTGGACTAGTCCTGACAGCCATCTAGATTTCCTAATGATAAAAATAACTTCATGTTTGATTAAATGACTGTATTTACATTACTATTGCTTGTTCTTCGATATAATCTGTAACTGATATGATTGGAGAATTTTTAACAAATTGACTTTATGGTGATGGCAAGGGTTTCTTTACTTAGTTCCTAGTAATACATTTGAAACAAATACCTTCACCAGACTTTGCCCAAGAGAGCATATTCAGTTTTGTTGATAATATGGTGAGCTCCTTTTATCTGAATCCTATACTTATGAAAGAAAAAATAAAATTATAATGTAAAAGTACTCAAAATAAAACAGCCACTTATCAAATTGGTATCCTCCTAAATATATTCTCTTTGCATAAGATTAATCCCCCACCACAGTGTGAAAATTTTCTGTCTCTTACTCAGAAAATACAAGGAAAATCTCTTTAAAAAAATGAAAATAAGTTTTACAGAAAAATTGCAAGATTTCATTAAGTTTATAAAAATGATGTTAGGGAACTAATAAAGAAGCCCTTGACAAATAGAAAAGTGAAATGAATAATTTCTTGTAAAGTGACCACTTTTGTCTTTTACAAAATTACATAAAATGTTAGCATTCCATTAATCCTTTTTTTCTAAAATCACAAAAGGGGTTATTAAATTCTAAATATTGTTACATATGACAAAATAAAATGTTCATAATATTTATGTTCAAGCCGTGATCTCAACTTGTTTTATTCACAACTTATTTTTTACTTAACCAAGTGTAGTAACTACTTACAATACCCCTATTAAATGTCAGACATTGGACTAAATATTTCATATATTATCTCTAGTTTTCACTATTATGCCATATAAGCATTCATATTTGTACTTATCTAGCAGAGTTTGAAAGAGATTTAGTAACTTTACAAAGTCACAAATACGATTGGCCTAATATTCAAATACAACACTTCATTTTAATCGTTTCGAATTATTTCCATTTTGACAGGTTACATTCAAACTTTTCAAACTTTTACCAGTTTTTGGTGAACTCTCTTTACTAAGTTCCTAAATTTTATCTGTAAACTCTAGCCAGTAAAAAACACACAGAAGATATTTAAAAATCTGTTGATCATGGAGCATCACATTCAAGAAATTAAAGAACAATGATTTGTTATAACTAATACTTGAATAAAAATTGGTTTTCTGAGAAGGTCTATAATATTTCTTCTTCTATTTTCTGGAAGAGTCATATAGTTTGGATTTTCATCCCCTCCAAATCTCGTGTTGGAATTTGATCCCCAAAGTTGGAGGTGGGGCCTGGTGAGAGGCACTTGGGTCATCGGGGTGGCCCCTCATGAATAGTCTGTAGAACTAAGAGCCAAATAAATGTATTTTCTTTATAAATTACCCAACCTCAGGTATTTCTTATAGTTAGATATAGTTCTTTTAGTTATAAGTTATAGTTATAGTCTTATTTAAATTATTTATTTATTCTTGTGTGAGTTTTAGTAACTTCTGGTTTTCAAGGAGTTTGTCCATTTTATTTAAGTTATCAAATTCATAAACAGTTTTTTATAATGTTTATTATCTTTTTAATGTTTATAGGATCATTAGGCATGGTTTCACTTTCACTGATGATTTTTATAATGGGTGCCTTCTCCCTTCTTTCCTGGTTAGCTAGAGTTTTATCAATTATACTGATCTTTTGGTTTTATTATTTTTCTCTATGGTTTCCTTTTATTAAATTGTATACATTTTTATTTTTTATTATTTCTTTTCTTTAGATTTAAGTTTTTATTGTTTCTTGCTCCAGATTCTTAATGTGGAAGGTTAGATTATTTATCTTTTATCTTTCTTCTTTTCCAGTATGTGCTTTCAATGCCATAAATTTCCATCTAAGCATTGCTTTCTCTGTATCTGATACATTTTGATAAGTGTGATTTTCATTTAGTTCAAAATGACTTCAATTTGTGTTGAGATGACTCCAACCCTTGGGTTACTTAGAAGTGTGCTGCTTAATCTCCATGTATCTTAGGGGCTTCCACCTAACTTTTTCTTATTGATTTCTAGTTTTGTCACACTGTGGTCTTAGAATATACATTCTCTACAAGTATAATTTCTATTCTTTCACATTTTTTGAGGTGTGTTTTATGGCCCAGTATATGGTCTACCTTGTTGAACGATTCATGCAAGTTTGGGAAGAATATTGAGTCTACTGTTGTTAAATGAAATATTTGATAAATGTCAATTAAATCCAGTTGATTTATTCCATTCAATTATACCTCATTTATATATTGCGTGCTGGATCTGCCTATTACTGAGAGAATTATGTTCAGATCTCCAACTACAACAGTGAATTATCTATTTCTCCTTGGAATTTTCTCAGTATTTTCCTCATTTTTTTGGTGCCCTGTTTTTGGGCACAGGCAAATTAAGTATTCTTACAACTTCTTGGAAAATTACCTCTTTATCATCATGTAATGCAGGGGTCCCAAACCCCAGGCCATTAACCAGTCTGTGGCCTGTTAGGCACTGGGCTGCACAGGAGGAGGTGAGCAGCCTGAGGGTGAGCATTACTGCCTGAGCTCTGCCTCCTGTCAGATCAGCAGTGGCATTAGATTCTCAAAGTAATGTGAACCCTATTGCAAACTGCATGTGAAGGATCTAGGTTGTGCACTCCTTATGAGAATGGAACTAATGCCTGATGATATGAGGTGGAACAGTTTCATCCTGAAACCATAACCATGCCCCTTTCCCCACTGTCCATGGAAAAATCGTTTTCCATAAAACCCATCACTGGTGCAAAAAAGGCTGAGGACCACTGAGGTAATGCATTGTATTAACTCAAATTAACTCTTTATCCCTGATAATTTTCTTTTTTCTGAATTTGTCTTTGACCAAAATTAAAATTGCTCCAGCTTTCTTTTGATTAGTGTTAGTATAGTCTGTGGTTTTTATTCCATTAATTTTGAAATATCTGTATTTTTATATTTAAAGTGGGTTTCTTATAGACAACATATAATTGTCTTTCTTTTTTAAGTCTGCTCTTTCAGTCTCTACCTTTTAATTGATGTCTTTAGACTACTGGTAGTTAAAGTAAATTGGATTAATAGCTATCATGTTTGTAAGTCTTTTCTATTCATCACATTTGTTGTTTATTTATTTTTCCTATTACCCTCTTTCTCTGCCTTCTCTGGTTTTAACTGAGCATTTTATAATTACATTTCTCTCTTTTGTAACCACGTGAACTCTGTTCCTTAAAAATTATTTTAGTGGTTTACCCTCAAGTATTAACATATATTTATTTTGAAATCAAGTCTACTTTCAAATAACACTAAGTGGTATAGTGTAGGTACCTTATAATGAAGTATTCCCAATTCTTTTCTCTTGTCCTTTATAATATTGCTATCATTAATTTCACTTATTCATAACTGTAATTACACTCAATATGTTGTTGCTATTAAGTATTATATTAAACAGATAAATTAAAACTAAGAAAATAAAATATTTTATTTTATCTTGATCTATTCTTTCCCTTATGCTTATTCTTTCTTTATGCAGTTTCAAGTTCCCAACCTATAACATTTTCCTAATTTAACATTTATTGCAAGGTAGGTCTACTGGTAGCAAACCTCTCTCAGTTTCTGTTTGAGAAAATATTTTACTCTTTTACTTTTAAAGAATGATATCTCTGTGTACAGAGTTCTAAATTGATATTTTCTTATTTCAATGCAACTTCCAATTTATTCTTGCCTAAATGATTTCTGAAGGAAAGTCCAATGTAATCCTTATCCTTGTTCTTCTTCTCTTTTTTTTTTTTTTTTTTTTTTTTTTTTTTTTTTTTTTTTTGAGACGGAGTCTCGCTCTGTCCCAGGCTGGAGTGCAGTGGCCGGATCTCAGCTCACTGCAAGCTCCGCCTCCCGGGTTCACGCCATTCTCCTGCCTCAGCCTCCCCAGTAGCTGGGACTACAGGCACCCGCCACCTCGCCCGGCTAGTTTTTTGTATTTTTTTAGTAGAGACGGGGTTTCACCGTGTTTGCCAGGATGGTCTCGATCTCCTGACCTCGTGATCCGCCCGTCTCGGCCTCCCAAAGTGCTGGGATTACAGGCTTGAGCCACCGCGCCCGGCCTATC
>NW_016810859.1:260177-269960 GCF_001698545.2 Rhinopithecus bieti
CACAAAGGAAAATCTTGAAAGAATTTTTCTGTAACAGATAAAACAAAATTAAAATGCTGAAATACAACCTACAATAGAGTAAATATATATACTTCCTTAGCAAGAAGATAAATTTGAGAAAGAACAAAGAGAAGAACATTATGAGGTATTTTAAAAACAAATTTAGGAGTCCTAAAGTACAATAATAGACTCTCATAAAAGGTAAAACAAACAAACACACACAGATGGTGTAAGACAAAATCAATAAAATAATTTTATTCTTTCTAACTCTGGGTATTTTCTTTTGTATCTTCTGATTGGATGTACCCATAAAGAATCTGTTTACAATAATAAAAAACTTAATAAGAAAACATCCAGGTTTTCAAGTAACATTTTAGCATTAAAAAACATCATACCCTCAATGAAGAAAAGAATCAGACTTTCTACACATGTAAAAGCATGGTTGGCTTTAGATTCTCAGTTACCTTATGTTTCAGGAGCAGAGGAGCAATGATTGTAGAGTTTTGTAGTTAAAAAAATGTGATATGTAAGATAAAGAAACAATTCTCTTAGATATACTAACATTTAGGAAAATCACTAGTTTTACATTCCTCAATACATGATTTGGAGAATACTTCAGCTAAGAAATGCATACATCAAAAGATATACAAAATACATCAGAAATGAACAACTCAGGAAGAAGAAAATTGTGGTATTAAAACTAGCAAAAAGCAATTTTATAAGGTATCCACTAGAAGAATGAGGAATACACTGCCTATTTTCAAACAATCAGAAATATTAAAAAAGAAAGAAAAATGAAAACTATAGAGCAAATGATAGAAAGGAAAGTAAACAATAAGGAAGCATTAAGAAACTAATATTGATAGAGTATAGGATGATTTTTCAAATGGTATAAGTAAGTACAACCCAATTATATGATATTTACAAAAAACATACCCAAAACAAAGTGACTTATGGTGGCTTAAATTAAAACGTGAAAATACACCTGATAAGATTATATTAAATCAAAATATATATAAAGAAAAGAGAGTTACGATAAAAGGCATAATATGTTATAAATTATACTATCAATCTGTTTGAACCAAACAATAGTAGCATAAAAATTCACAAATCCAAGGTTTAGAAAATAAAAAAGAAATTGATATCAGCCATCTAATTGTCAAACAATTGGACAATGGTTGTAAAAGTATAGCTTATCCACATTATAAAATATGCCCATTTACTTCTCATAATATTCACAAAGCATTTTTAGTGACAAGGGGATATGTTCTTGATATATTAGAAACAGCACCAGAAAATTAAATAAAGTACAGATTTGGGCTTAAAATATGATCAACAAAGACAAATAAAACCTTTAGTTTCTATTTCATGAAATTTGTCCTAAATAATTTTGGCTGGAAAGTTTTAATGCAAGAGTTACTCTTTATAACTGTGGTCATAGAAATAGAAGCATGTTATTTAACATATTTATAAAACATCAAGGACACCAACCAATCACAATAGATGCTTCAATTGATCAGTCAAAATAGAAACTAGCCCTGAATAAGCATAGCTATACTACTACATAGAAATAAGAATGCATGCTTTGAGGAACTATACATCCTAAATCATCTAATCAGGAAAAACTAATTGAAAATACACTATGTATAATTTTAGTAGAATGAGCTCTTTAATTTGAGGAATACAAACAAATTAATGTTTTATTAATTTTAAATTTTAATATAATTCCAAGTTTACAGAAATTTTGCAAGAATAGTTTAAAGAACAAGTGAATACCACTTACCCAGTTTTAGAATATTTATGTTACCTTATTGGCTTTATTATTATCTCTCTCCTTAAAATATACAAACATACAACAGAAAGAAAAAGAAAGAGAAAGAGAGAGAAGGAAGTATTTTTCTGAATTATTTAAATATAAATTACTAACATTGTTCTCATTTACCCCTAAATTCATCAGGGGTACTTACTAATAACAAGAACATTCTTTTTTATAACACAGTGAAATTATCAAAATCAGATAATTTAACACTGACTCTTGGAATTATGTCACGTACAGTCCACATCTAAATTGTCATTTTCTGGGTATTAGTCCTTTGTCAGAGACACTGCAAACATATTTTTCCCATCATATAGGTTGTCTGTTTACTCTGTTGATTATTTCTTTCGCTGTTCAGAAGATTTTTAGGCTGGGCATGGTAGCTCATGCCTGTAATCCCACCACTGGGAGGCCTAGGCAAGTGGATCACTTGAGGCCAAGAGTTTGAGACCAGCCTGGCCAACATGGTGAAACCTTCTCTCTACTAAAAATACAAAAAATTAGCCAGGTGTGGTGGTTGTGCACCTATAATCCCAGCTACTCAGGAGGCTGAGGCAGGAGAATTGCTTTAACTTGAGAGGAAAAGATTGCAGTGACCCTAGATCACGTTACTGCATTTGAGCCTGGGTGACAGAATGTGAGACTCTGACACACACACACACACACCAAGATTTTTAGTTTAAGTCCCATTTGTTCATTTTTCATCTTGTGGCATTTGCTTTTGATGTCTTAGTCATAAATTTGTTGCCTAGACCAACGTCATAAAAGTTTTTCCCAGGTTTTCCTCTAGGATTTTTATAATTTTGGTTTTACATTTAACTCGAATCCATGTTGAGTTAATTTTTGTATGTTCTGAGAAATAGGCATTCAGTTTCATTCTTCTGCATATGGGTAACCAATTTTCCCAGCATCATTTATCAAATAGAATGTCCTTTCCCCATTGTTTACTTTTGTGGACTTGGTCAAAGATCAGTTGGTTGTAGGTATATGACTTTATTTATAGGGTCTCTATTCTGTTACACTGAATTACATATCAATTTTTATACCAGTACCATGTTGCTTTGGTTACCATAGATGGTCCTGTAGTGCAATTTGAAGTCAGGTGATACGATGATGCCTCTAGCATTGTTGTTTTTGCTTGATTGCTTTAGCTATTTGTACTTTTTTTTTTGGTCATATGACTTTTAGAAGAGTTTTTTCTAATTCTGTGAAAATGACACTGGCAATTTGATAGGAATGGTATTGAAACTGTAGATTGCTTTGGGAAGTAAGGTATTTTAATGATATTGATTCTTCCAATCCATGAGCATAGGATGTTTTTTCATTTGTTTGTGTCATCTACAATCTCTTTCATTACTGTTTTGTAGTTCTCCTTGTAGAGATCTTACAGCAAGGAGGTAAAACTACAAGGAGTTTTCCTTCAAAGCACAAGGAAAGTTTCACAAGGTGAAACTATGAGATCATTTGTAGTTTTTCTTGAGTTCTTTCACCTCTTTGGTTAATGTAGTCCTTGGTATTTAATTTTTGTTGACTATTGTAAAGAAGATTGTGTTACTGATTTTATTCTCAGCTTGGTGTACAGAATTGCTATTAATTTTTTTTTCTTTTAAGATCAGGAGTATTTATGCAAGTTCATCATATATATAAATTGTGTGTCTTTGGGTATTTGGTGTACATATTATTTTGTCACCTAGGTAACAAGCATAGTACCTGGTAGTTTTTCTATCTTCACCCACCAAAAGTCAGATAGTTGAAGGTATGCAGCCTTATTTCTGGGCTTTCTTGACTGTTCCATTGGTCAATATGTCTGTTTTTGTGCCAGTATCNATACAAACATACAACAGAAAGAAAAGAAAGAGAAAGAGAGAGAAGGAAGTATTTTCTGAATTATTTAAATATAAATTACTAACATTGTTCTCATTTACCCCTAAATTCATCAGGGGTACTTACTAATAACAAGAACATTCTTTTTTATAACACAGTGAAATTATCAAAATCAGATAATTTAACACTGACTCTTGGAATTATGTCACGTACAGTCCACATCTAAATTGTCATTTTCTGGGTATTAGTCCTTTGTCAGAGACACTGCAAACATATTTTCCCATCATATAGGTTGTCTGTTTACTCTGTTGATTATTTCTTTCGCTGTTCAGAAGATTTTAGGCTGGGCGTGGTAGCTCATGCCTGTAATCCCACCACTGGGAGGCCTAGGCAAGTGGATCACTTGAGGCCAAGAGTTTGAGACCAGCCTGGCCAACATGGTGAAACCTTCTCTCTACTAAAATACAAAAAATTAGCCAGGTGTGGTGGTTGTGCACCTATAATCCCAGCTACTCAGGAGGCTGAGGCAGGAGAATTGCTTTAACTTGAGAGGAAAAGATTGCAGTGACCCTAGATCACGTTACTGCATTTGAGCCTGGGTGACAGAATGTGAGACTCTGACACACACACACACACACCAAGATTTTAGTTTAAGTCCCATTTGTTCATTTTCATCTTGTGGCATTTGCTTTTGATGTCTTAGTCATAAATTTGTTGCCTAGACCAACGTCATAAAAGTTTTCCCAGGTTTTCCTCTAGGATTTTATAATTTTGGTTTTACATTTAACTCGAATCCATGTTGAGTTAATTTTGTATGTTCTGAGAAATAGGCATTCAGTTTCATTCTTCTGCATATGGGTAACCAATTTTCCCAGCATCATTTATCAAATAGAATGTCCTTTCCCCATTGTTTACTTTTGTGGACTTGGTCAAAGATCAGTTGGTTGTAGGTATATGACTTTATTTATAGGGTCTCTATTCTGTTACACTGAATTACATATCAATTTTATACCAGTACCATGTTGCTTTGGTTACCATAGATGGTCCTGTAGTGCAATTTGAAGTCAGGTGATACGATGATGCCTCTAGCATTGTTGTTTTGCTTGATTGCTTTAGCTATTTGTACTTTTTTTTTTGGTCATATGACTTTTAGAAGAGTTTTTTCTAATTCTGTGAAAATGACACTGGCAATTTGATAGGAATGGTATTGAAACTGTAGATTGCTTTGGGAAGTAAGGTATTTTAATGATATTGATTCTTCCAATCCATGAGCATAGGATGTTTTTTCATTTGTTTGTGTCATCTACAATCTCTTTCATTACTGTTTTGTAGTTCTCCTTGTAGAGATCTTACAGCAAGGAGGTAAAACTACAAGGAGTTTTCCTTCAAAGCACAAGGAAAGTTTCACAAGGTGAAACTATGAGATCATTTGTAGTTTTCTTGAGTTCTTTCACCTCTTTGGTTAATGTAGTCCTTGGTATTTAATTTTGTTGACTATTGTAAAGAAGATTGTGTTACTGATTTTATTCTCAGCTTGGTGTACAGAATTGCTATTAATTTTTTTTTCTTTTAAGATCAGGAGTATTTATGCAAGTTCATCATATATATAAATTGTGTGTCTTTGGGTATTTGGTGTACATATTATTTTGTCACCTAGGTAACAAGCATAGTACCTGGTAGTTTTCTATCTTCACCCACCAAAAGTCAGATAGTTGAAGGTATGCAGCCTTATTTCTGGGCTTTCTTGACTGTTCCATTGGTCAATATGTCTGTTTTTGTGCCAGTATCATGCTGTTTTGGTTACTGGAGACGTATAGCATAGTTTGAAGTTGCGTAATACAATGCCTCCAGCTTCATTATTTTCACTTAGGATTGCCTATTGAATTACAGAATAGTATTTTTTTTTCTAATTCCATGAAGAATGTCATTGGTAGTTTAATAGGAATAGCATTAAATCTGTAAATTGCTTTGGGAAATATAGACAGTTTAACAATAGTAAATTCTTCCTATCCATGAGCATGAAATGCTGTTTACTTTTTTTGTGTCATCTCTGATTTCTTTAAGAAGTATTTTGTAATTTTCACTGTAGAGATCTTTCACCACTCTACTTATTTCTAGGTGTTCTATTCTTTTGTGGCTATTGTGAATGGGATTGTGTTTTTGATTTGGCTCTCAGTTTAGATGTTGTTGGTGTATATGAAAGCTGTTGAATTTTGTACATTGACTTTGTGTCCTGAAACTTTGCTGAAGTTGTGTATCACATCTAGGAGCTTTTGGTCAGAGACTATGGTATTTTCTAGCTGTAGAATCATATCATCTGCAAACAGAGATAGATAATTTGATTTCCTCTCTTTCTATTTGGATGCTTTTCATTTGTTTCTTTTGCCTGATTGCTCTGGCTAGTATTTCCAGAACTTGTTGAATAGGAGTGGTAAGAATGGGCATCCGTGTCTTCTTTCTGTTCTCAAGGAGAATTCTTCTAGCTTTTGCTCATTTAGTGTAATGTTGGCTGTTGGTTTGTCATAGATGGCTATTACTATTTTGAGGTATGTTCCTTCAGACCTAGTTTGTTGAATTTTTTTTATCATAAAGAAATGTTGAATATTATTGAAATTATATTGAATATTATTGAAAGTGTTTTCTCTATTAAGATTATCATGAGATTTTTGTTTTTTCTGTTTATGTAATGCATCACATTTATTGATTTGTATATGTGAACCAACCTTGCATCCCAGGGATAAAGTTTATTTGATAATGTTGGATATCTTTTTTGATATGCTGCTGGATTTAATTTGCTAGCATTTTGTTGAGGATTTTTGCATATATGTTCATCAAAGATATTGGCCTAAAGTCTTCTTTTCTTTTCTTTTTATTGGTAGTGTTTCTGCCAGGTTTTGATATCAGAATAATGTTGGTCTCATAGAATGAGATAGGGAGAAGTCTTTCCTCCTCAATTTCTTAGTACAGTTTTAGTAGAAATGGTACCAGCTTTTCTGTATGTATCTGGTAGAATTTGGTTGTTAATCTTTCTGGTCCTGGGCTTTTAGTGGTTGGTAGATATTTTATTACTGATTCAATTTCAGAACTTGTTATTCTTTTCAAGGATTCAATTGCTTCCTGGTCATAGGTCTCCTAAGAACTTGCTTTATGAATCTGGGTGTTTCTGTCCTGGGTGCAAATATATTTACAATAGTTAAGTCTTCTTGCTGAGTTGAACCCTTTAACATTATGTAATACCATTCTTTGTCTTTTTTGATCTTTGTTGGTTTAAAGTCGTCTGTAATTAGAATAGCAATCCCTGCATTTTTCTTTTTTTTTTCTTTTTTCCATTTGCTTGGTAGATTTTTCTCCATCCCTTTACTTTGAGCCTAAGAGTGTCACTGCATATGAGTTGGGTATCTTGAAGACAACATATAGTTGAGTCTTTATTCTTTATCCAACTTGCCACTGTGTGCCTTTTAATTGGAGCATTTAGCCTGCTTATGTACATTCAAGGTTAATACTGATATATGCAGATTTGATCCAGTCATTGTGTTGGTAGCTGGTTACTATGTAGACTTGATTGTATCATTGCTTTACAGTGGCAGTGGTCTATGTACTTAAGTGTGGTTTGATGGTTCTATATAAGAAAAGGAACAATCTTTCCTTTCCATATTTAGCACTCCCTTAAGGGCCTCTTATAAGTCAGGTATTGTGATAATGAATTCCCTTAGCAGTTGCTTGTCTGAAAGATATCTTATTTCTCCTTCATCTATGCAGCTTAACTTATCTACATATGAAATACGTGTTTGAAATTTCTTCTCTTTAACAAAGCTGAATATAGGTCCTCAATCTCAACTGGCTTGTAGGGTTCCTACAGAAAGGTCCACTGTCACCCTGATGGGGTTCCCTTTGTAAGTGACCTGCCCCTTCTCCCTAGCTGCTTTTAATACTTTTTCTTTCATTTTGAATTTGGAGAATCTGATGGCTGTGTGTCTTGGATATAATCATCTTGTATAGTGTCTTGCAGGGATTATCTGCATTTCTGAATTTGAATGTTGGCCACTATAGCAAAGTTGGGGAAATTTTTATGGATGATATCCTCAAATATATTTTCCAAGTTGCTTGCTTTCTCTTCCTTTCTTTCAGAGATGCCAATAAGTTGTAGATTTCGTCTCTTTACACAATACCATATTTCTTGGAGGCTTTGTTCATTCTTCTTTATTCTTTTTTCTTTATATTTTTCCTGACTCAGTGATTTTGGAGAACCAGCCTTCAAGTTCTGACATTCTTTCCTCAGCTTGGTCTATTCTTCTATTAAAACTTGTAATTGTATTATAAGATTTTTGAAGTGTGTTTGTTAGATCAGTTTGGTTTGTTCTTAAAATCACTATTCTGTCTTTTGTCTCCTGTATGTTTTACTGTATTCCTTAGATTAGTGGAACTGGGTTTCAACTTTCTGAATCCAAATGATCTCCATTCATATCCATATCCTGAATTCTATTTCTGTCATTTCAGCCACTTCAGCCTTGTTAAAAACTATTGCTGGGGAACAAGTGCAATTGTGTGGAGGTGAGAAAACACTCTGGCTTTTTGAGTTACCAGAGTTCTTCACTGGCTCTTTCTCATCTGTGTGGGCTGATGTTCCTTTAATTTTTGAAGTTTCTATCTTTTGGATCAGTTTTTTGTTTGTTCGTTTGTTTTTGCCTTTATCTGCTTTGATGCCCTTAGGGGTTTGTTTGTTTCTGTTTTTCTTTTTTTATTATTATTATTTTAGAATTTCTCCCATCGTATTTTATTTTATTAAATATGCAAAAGTTAACCTGAGTCAATAAATCAAACTTGTATACAAAAAGTAGAGTCAGAGAAGTAGAAATAGCATACTGGAAGACTTCTACCTCATTCCTGCCCTCCTTCAAAAGGGAATTACTTACATTGTTTCTTAGTATATTCTTCTATGTTTCTTTTGCAAAATAAGCATGCCTAGATATACTTTCTTATTTCTACTCCTCTTTTCACAAAAGTACTATTTTATGTATAATATTTTACTTTTGCTTTTCTTCTCACTTAAAATCACTATATATTTATAGAGATTAACATTATTCCTTTTATAGCTGCACAGTTATTCATTGTGTGTACATAGGAACGTTTATTCAATCACTCTCTTTTCTATGGGCATTTTGATTCTTGCCAATATTTCTACTTTCTTAAGCTTATTTATAGTTTCAACATAATCTGACATTTGATCAAGTTTTATGAATCTTCCACGTGCCTCTTTAGAAAATGTATATTCTCTGTTATCAGAGTATAAATGTTATTATATTTTTGTATCTTGTGTCTTATATTTTGTGTTTTTCAGGATCCTAAATTTTCCTATCATGCTTCTTTTTCCTCTTCATCATTTTACATAAGATTGACCTTTTAAAGTATATATGTATGTATCTACCTTTTGTGAGCATGTCTTTCAGGATCTTAAATTTAGTCTCTTCCTCCTTTTTTTCTTTTACCACCTGGTCTCTAAAGGATACCACCACTCGCTTTCTTTTTACTCTTACCTCTCTCAGAAGCACTGTGTTTCTAAGATTAATACTTTGAATCCCATTCACTTGCAGCTCCCTTACTTATAAATGTTATATGATCTACAATGATTCTTCAGCATTTTTGCACATAGATGGGTTTTCTCTTTCTGGGGGTGATTTTAGCTCTTTTTTTTTTTTTTTTTTTAAACTAAATCCCCTTTCATGGGCCCAGCTAATCCTTTGTAAGTCTTGGAGCAAGACATCTGGAAATAGCTCTTCTGGAAATTGGTGTTTATTTTTCTATATAGAGGTAATTTGACATTTATTTTGTTTCTCTCTTCTATATATACTCAAGGCATGATATTTGAAGTGTATGTGGTTAGATTCAGAGTTACGCAGCTGCTATTTCCTCAGCTAACAACCAATTAAAATTTAAAGGTCTATTATCAGAAGTAATGACTTCTAGAAACATTGTTACTTAGACCTTTTTGATAATAAATTAGTCTCAAAAACAGTTAACTGAGTCAATTTCTGTTCTCTGAGAATAAAATATCACCTTTTTAAAATTAAGGAAACATGATTTTCTAGTACTTAAAGAATAGAAACAAACATATAGATTACTTGAAATCATTTTAAGTTCATTAA
>NW_016810859.1:270340-275263 GCF_001698545.2 Rhinopithecus bieti
AAATTAGTCTCAAAACAGTTAACTGAGTCAATTTCTGTTCTCTGAGAATAAAATATCACCTTTTTAAAATTAAGGAAACATGATTTTCTAGTACTTAAAGAATAGAAACAAACATATAGATTACTTGAAATCATTTTAAGTTCATTAAACTAAAAGAATAAAAGTAAATTGTGTGTAGGGAAGGCAAGAACACCATCCTATATTTTATTATTTTGAATTATCTGGTTGGTAAGTAGGCAATTTTTGTGGAACTTGGACTTTTAGATTAGTGATAAGATTCAAGATCCAAGCATTATTTACTGGAACTTTATATTGAACTCAAGCAGCTTAATTCATAATGTGTTCCTTTCCACAAAGGATAGGGAAAAGAAAATCAATAAGTACTCAGAACAATCTTCTATTTTTCCTACCAAACTTCTCTTCAAGTTAATAAAGAGTGAAAAAATCATTAATAATGGGATAGTCTTAACAAAAGTTTCCATGAGTTCATGTAAAATATTTTCCTCAGGAATTCAGACATGTAATTTGTCAAGGAAAGAACCTGGTATAAAATAAATGCAGGGGTACTGTTGGCAAGATGGCTGAATAGAAACAGCTCCAGTCTGCAGCTCTCAGCAAGATCGACAAAGAAGGTGGGGGATTTCTGCATTTCTAACTGAGGTACCCGGTTCATCTCACTGGGACAGGTTGGACAGTGGGTGCAGACCAAGGAGGGCAAGGTGAAGCAAGGTGGGGCATCACCTCACCCGGGAAGTGGGAAGTGCAAGGGGTCAGGGAACTCCCTGTCTTAGCCAAGGGAAGCCAACTGGACTGTACAGTGCATTCTGTACAGTACACAGCATTCAGATACTGTGCTTTTCCCACAGTCCTCACAACCCGCAGACCAGGAGATTCCCTCTGGTGCAGATGACACCAGGGCCCTAGGTTTCCAGCACAAAACTGGGCTGCCATTTGGGCAGACACAGAGCTAGCCGCAGGAGATTTTTCTTCCTACCCCAGTGACTCCAGGAATGCCAGCGAGACAGAACCGTTCACTTCCACGGAAACGGGGGCTGAAGCCAGGGAGCCAAGTAATCTGGCTCAGTGGGTCCCACCTCCATGGAACCCAGCAAACTAAGATCCACTGGCTTGAAATTCTTGCTGGTAGCTGGGACACTCAAGTTTGATGGGGAGAGGGGCGTCCACCATTGCTGAGGCTTGAGTAGGCGGTTTAACCCTCACAGTGTAAACAAGGTTGCTGGGAACTTTGAACTGGGTGGAGTCCACTTCACCTCAGCAAGGCCACTGCAGCCAGACTGCCTCTTTCTAGATTCCCTCCTCTATGGACAGGGCATCTCTGGAAAAAAAAAGGCAGCAGCCCCAGTCAGGGACATATACATAAAACCCCCAAACCCTTAGGACAGAGCACCTTAGGAAAGGGGCAGCTGTGGGTGCAGCTTCAGCAGACTTAAATGTCCCTGCCTGGCAGCTCTGAAGAGAGCAGCAGATCTCCCAGCACAGCCTTTGAGCTCTGATAAGGGTCAGAAAACCTCCTCAAGTAGGTGCCTGAACCCCGTGTATCCTGACTGGGAGTCAACTCCCAGTAGGAGCAAACAGACACCTCAAACAGGAGAGCTCTGGCTGGCATCTGGTGGGTGCCCCTCTGGGATGAAGCTTCCAGAGGAAGAACAGTCAGCAATCTTTGCTGTTCTACAGCCTCTGCTGGTGATACCCAGGCAGAGTCTGGAGTGGACTTCCAGTACACTCAAGGAGACCTGCAGCAGAGAGGCCTGACTGTTAGAAGGAAAACTAACAAATAGAAAGGAATAGTATCAACATCAACAAAAAGGACGTCCACTCAGAGACTCCAGCGAAAGGTCACCAACTTCAAAGACCAAAGGTAGCTAAATCCACAAAGATAAGGAGAAACCAGCACAAAAAGGCAGAAAATTCCAAAAAACAGAATATCTCTTTTCCTCTAAAGGATCACAACTCCTCACCAGCAAGGGAACGAAACTGGACGAAGAATGAGTTTGACAAATTGACAGAAGTAGGCATCAGGAGGTGGGTAATAACAAACTCCTCCGAGCTAAAGGAGCACATTCTAACCCAATGCAAGGAGGCTAAGAACCTCAAAAAAAGGTCAGAGGAATTGCTAACTAGAATAACCAGTATAGAGAAGAACATGAATGACTGGATGGAGCTGAAAAACACAGCACGAGAACTTCATGAAGCATATATAAGTATCAATAGCAAAATCAATCTAATGGAAGAAAGGATATCAGACAATGAAGATGAACTCAATGAAATAAACTGAGAAGACAAGATTAGGGAAAAAAGAGTGAAAAGAGATGGACAAAGCCTCCAAGAAATATAGAACTATATGAAAAGACCAAATCCACGTTTGATTGGTGTACCCGAAACTGACGGGGGAGAATGGAACCAAGTTGGAAAACACTCTGCAGGATATTATCCAGGAGAACTTCCTCAACCTAGCAAGGCAGGCCATCATTTAAATTCAGGAAATACAGAGAACCCCACAAAGACACTCCTTGAGAAGAGCAACCCCACGACACAAAATTGTCAGATTCACCAAGGTTGAAATGAAGGAAAAAATATTAAGAGCAGTCAGAGAGAAAGGCCGGGTTGCCCACAAAGGGAACCCCATTAGATGGACAGCAGATCTCTTGGCAGAAACCCTACAAGCAAGAAGAGAGTGGGGGCCAATATTCAGCATTCTTAAAGAAAATAATTTTCAACCCAGAATTTCATATCCAGCCAAACTAGGCTTCATAAGCGAAGGAGAAATAAAATCCTTTACAGAAAAGCAAATGCTGAGAGATTTTGTCACCACTAGGCCTGCCTTACAAGAGCTCCTGAAGGAAACACTAAACAGGGAAAGGAATAACTGGTACCAGCCACTGCAAACCATACCAAATTGTAAAGTCCATTGATGCAGTGGAGAAACTGCATCAACTAACAGGTAAAATAACCAGCTAGCATCATAATGGCAGGATCATATTCACACATAACAATATTAATCTTAAATGTAAATGGGCTAAATATTCCAATTAAAAGACACAGACTGGCAAATTGGTCAAAGAGTCAAGACCCATCAGTGTGCTGTATTCAGGAGACCCATCTCATATGCAAAGACACACATAGGCTCAAAATACAGAGAAGGAGTAATATTTATCAAGCAAATGGAAAGCAAAAAAAGAGCAGGGGTAGCAATCCTAGTATCTGATAAAACAGACTTTAAACCAAAAAAGATCAAAAGAGACAAAGAAGGACATTACATAATGGTAAAGGGATCCATGCAACCAGAAGAGTTAACTATCCTAAATGTATATGCACCTAATACAGGAGCACTCAGATTCATAAAGCAAGTTCTTAGAGACCTACAAAGAGACTTAGACTCCCACACAATAATAGTGGAAGACTTTAACACCCTACTGTCAATATTAGACAGATCAATGAGACAGAAAATTAAAAAGGGTATCCAGGATTTGAACACAGCTCTAGACCAAGCAGAACAAATAGACATCTACAGAACTCTTCACCCCAAATCAACAGAATATACATTATTCTCAGCACCACATCACACTTATTCTAAAACTGACCACACAATTGGAAGTAAAACACTCCTCAGTAAATGCAAAACAACTGAAATCATAACAAACAGTTTCTCAGAACATAGTGTAATCAAATTAGAACTTAGGATTAAGAAACTCATTCAAAACCGCACAACTGCATGGCAACTGATGAACCTGCTCCTGAATAATTACTGGGTAACTAACGAAATGAAGGCAGAAATAAAGATGTTCTTTGAAACAAATGAGAACAAAGACACAATGTACCAGAATCTCTGGGACACACTGAAGGCAGCATGTAGAGGGAAATTTATAGCACTAAATGCTCACAAGAGAAAGCAGGAAAGATCTAAAATTGACACCTTAACATCACAATTAAAAGAACTAGAGAAGCAAGAGCAAACAAATTCAAAAGCTAGCAGAAGACAAGAAATAACTAAGATCAGAGCAGAACTGAAGGAGAAAGAGACATGAAAAACCCTTCAAAAAATCAATGAATCTAGGAGCTGGATTTTTGAAAAGATCAACAAAATAGATAGACTGTTAGCAAGACTAATAAAAACAGAGAAGAATAAAATAGATGCAATAAAAAATGATAAAGAGGATATAACCAACGATCCCACAGAAATACATACTAACATGAGAGAATACTGTAAACACCTCTATGCATATAAACTAGAAAATCTAGAAGAAATGGATAAGTTCTTGGACACATACACCCTCCCAAGACTAAACCAGGGAGAAGCTGAATCCCTGAATAGACCAATAACAAGTTCTGAAATGGAGGCAGCAATTAATAGCCTACCAACCAAAAACAGTCCAGGAACAGACAGATTCACAGCCAAATTCTACCAGAGGTACAAAGAGGAGCTGGTACCATTCCTTCTGAAACTATTTCAAATAGCAGAAAAAGAGAGAATCCTTCCTAACTCATTTTATGAGGAAAGCATCATCCTAATAACAAAACCTGGCAGAGACACAACAAAAAAAGAAAAGTTCAGGCCCATATCCCTGATGAATATACATGTGAAAATTCTCAGTAAAATGCTGGTAAACTGAATCCAGCAGCACATCAAAAGTTTATCCACTGCGATCAAGTTGGCTTCATCCTGGGGATGCAAGGCTGATTCAACATACACAAATCAATAAACAGAACCGATGACAAAACCATATGATTATCTCAATAGATGGAGAAAAGGCCTTCAACAATATTCAACGGCCCTTCAGGCTAAAATCTCTCAATAAACTAGGTATTGATAGAATATATTTAAAAATAATGATAGCTGTTTATGACAAACCCATAGCTAATATCATACTGAATGGGCAAAAACTGGAAGCATTCCCTTTGAAA
>NW_016810859.1:275858-283453 GCF_001698545.2 Rhinopithecus bieti
CAAGACAATCCTAAGCAAAAAGAACAAAGCTGGAGGCATCACACTACCTGACATCAAACAATACTACAAGGCTACAGTAAACAAAACAGAATGGTACTGGTACCAACAAGGAGATATAGATCAATGGAACAGAACAACACAAGCTTCAGAAATAATGCCACACTTCTACAACCATATGATATTTTATAAACCTTACAAAAATAAGCAATGGGGAAAAGATCCCCTATTTAATAAATGGTGTTGGGAAAACTGGCTAGCCATGTGCAGAAAGCTGAAACTGGATTCCTTTCTTACACCTTATATAAAAATTAACTCAAGATGGATTAAAGACTTAAATGTAAGACCTAAAACCATAAAACCCCAGTAAAACCTAGGCAATACCATTCAGGACATAAGCATGGGCAAAGACGTCATGACTAAAACACAAAAGCAATGGCAACAAAAGCCAAAATTGACAAATGGGATCTAAGTAAACTAAAGAGCTTCTGCACAGCAAAAGAAACTACTGTCAGAGTGAACAGGCAACCTACAGAATGGGAGAAAATTTTTGCAATCTATCCATCTGACGAAGGGCTAATATCCAGAATCTACCAAGAACTTCAACAATTTTACAAGAAAAAAACAAACGACCCCATCAAAAAGTGGGCAAAGGATATGAACAGACACTTCTCAAAAGCAGACATTTATTTGCAGCTAACAAACATATGAAAAAGCTCATCATTACTGATCATTAGAAAACTACAAATCAAAACCCCAATGAGATACCATCTCACATCAGTTAGAAGGCGATCATTAAAAAGTCAGTAAACAACAGATGCTGGAGAGGGTGTTGAGAAATAGGAATGCTTTTACACTGTTGGTGGGAATGTAAATTAGTTCAACCATTGTGGAAGACAGTGTGGCGGTTCCTCAACGATCTAGAATGAGAAATAGAATTTGACCCAGCAATCCCATTACTAAGTATATACCCAAAAGATTATAAATCATTCTACTATAAAAACAGATGCACATGTATGTTTACTGTGGCACTGTTCTCAATAGCAAAGACTTGGAACCAACCCAAATGCCTGTCGATGATAGGCTGGATGAAGAAAATGTGGCACATATACACCATGGAATACTATGCAGCCATAAAAAAGGATGAGTTCATGTCCTTTGCAGGGACGTGGATGAAGCTGGAAACCATCATTCTCAGCAAACTAACACAAGAACAGAAAAACAAACACCACATGGTCTCACTCATAAGTGGGAGTTGGACAATGTGAACACATGGATAGAGAGGGGAATATCACACATAGGGGCCTGTCCGGGGCTGGGGGGCTGGGGGAGGGATAGCATTAGGAGAAATACCTAATGTAGATGACGGTTTGATGGGTGCAGCAAACCACCATGGCACATGTATGCCTATGTAACAAACCTGCATGTTCTGCACATGTACCCCAGAACTTAAAAGTATAAATAAATAAATAAATAAATGCAATATGCTATAAAATAATAGATATATGGTCATTGTTTAATTTTTGTTGTTTTATTGAAAGACATGATTTATTTTTATCTCTGTCATTACAGTTACAGAATTCATAAGAGTAAAGAGGTTTATCCAAATAGTTATATTGTTATGGTAGACTGTGAATGAATGTATTGGCAAATGTCTTTATCTGCTTCCTCCAGAAGAGGACTTTGCTATTAGATTACTGATTTTCTTTTCTCCACAATTGCTCCTCAGCTTGAAGGAGTTTGTCAAGTTATTGTTTGTATTTTTATAGAATCCAGGGCATTTTATTTCCTAGCTAGCATGAGGACACAGTGAGCCCTGCTAGACAACCACATGTCAAGTAGATGGGGAGATAAAAATCAGACAAGTAGACAATTCAGCTAATAGACTGAGTGATCCAAATGAGACTGCATAAATGAATCTTGACAAAGTTAAATTAAGTGAATGTTTAAGGTTAACAGAGACGGTTTTATCTGGAAAAGCATGAAATACTTTCAGTTAGTAAGTTCAGTTGTACATAAGAAGGATGTAAGAATTTTTGGACTATAAGAACTACATTTTTCCATGTATCTTAATGCATTTTCAGCCTCCTATATACTAATACTTTAAGGGTGGTAAGATAATGCCTCAATTTCTATATCCCATTTTCATGCAATTTTATTTATTTGCACAACTCTTCACCTCCATCCTCATCCCACTTTCTCAGTTCTAACAATTAAACGAAGAATTGGAAAAGTACAGTTTTTCTTTGCACAAATACAACATGTATAAACTAGACTTGGAATCACCAATTTGTAGATGTATTTGTCAAGGTCCCAAAAGGAAACAGATGGTACCCTCAAATAGATGCTTCAGAAGAGTTTAATGAAAATACTATTTACGTAGCTGTTGAAAGTATTCAGAGAAAACAAAAAGGGATGCTACATTGCTCAGAGACCAACAATGGCCATTACCATCATTAGATCTGACTATGCAAGGAGAAGACACAGTTCTTGAAATTACAAAAAGGGCTTTAGCATAGGCAAGGGTCCACAAGACAGAATGGCTTTTGAAAGATTGTGACTACTGCTAAGCCATATAGCCCTGACAGGGAGGAAGCCAAAGGAATGAATTCCCCTAACTCATTGTCCTCCTGTCTTCCCCATCTCTTGCTGATGCCTCCCATTGGCCAAGGTGAACCAGAACCTAGAAGTAAGGAAGCTGACTGATGCATTCCCATGTGGTCAGCCTACTTAAGCACAAATCAGGGTAAAGCCCTGCAGAGAACAGATTTAGAAATGCAAAATGGAGAAAACACAGCACAGAAGAAAATGAGAAGAAAGATTCTTTTAAAGCTCAATCCCCTTTTCTCGGAATCAATGTGTTGTAAATTTTTAAAATACATGTTTTAGTATCAAACAGACATGGTTTTGAATCCCAATTCCTCCCTTTCAAAACTATGAGACTTTGAGAAAGTCACTTCAATGTTGATTAATCATGATTAAAGTATACAATAATACCTATATAACAGCATGCTAAATTGGCACGCTTGCTCTGTTTTACTTAAAGCCTCAAAACCTAAAAATGAAACAATATAAAATATTATTTTGGGAACTTGAAGGAATGAAATTAAAAGATTTTATTTAACTAATACAGCTATTATCTGGCACTGATATTGCCTGTGTCTTGGAGATGTTCAAAGCTAACTTTTCCTTTTATGAGGCATAGTTGTGAGATTCAGAGATTCCTTCTAAATACTGATGTTCTCTTCCTTCACCCCTTCAATGGCAAATGAAACAAAATAAAACAATAAACCAAAAACCCTACAAAAACCCACTGGAATGCTCGAGCTGGATTCTTCAACAATTTGTACCTACTCAGAATGTCTACACAGCTGCTAAAGAGCACATCTAGCACCAGAAACTGATGAAAAGTAAATGAAGAAATAAGATTTGATGAGCAAAAAAGTAAAAAAAAAAAAAAAAAAAAAGAGAGAGAGAACAGAACAAACAAAAACAGAAAATCTAAAAATGAATTAAAAGCCATTCTACTTTGTTACCTTTCTAATTAGGCTCATTACAACTATCTCCAACTGTTATTCCATCTCCGTTCTACTTTAATTTCTACATACTTGGTAATTCTTCAGGCTTGAAACTACTAGTATGATGACAAGCAGTCTCCTTAACATAAACATAAAAACATAAAAGGGTAATAAATCTTCAGTGACTGACATACTTGCACGGAAAGATTGAACTTCAGTGGTTGTTAAATGCCTCCTGAGCTAATTAAACTCAAAGGGTTCAAGTCTCTTGAGTGACATCTTTTAGCATTAGAGATGTGAAAGAACCCATCAGTGCTCCACTTAATTGCTCTACTTTTCTGAGGCTTCAGTGAAATACTGTTTTTTTTTTTACAACTTTAGGATATGTTCACATCCAGAATCCTTGAATAACTACTATCCCTATATTTTCACAGGTTAGCTGCTTGTTAACAAACACAATATTTTATGACATGCATGACAGAATTGTGTAATATTATAGTCCCAAGAATAGTGATGCAAATACCTCCATTTTACTCCTAATAATTGCATTTCACTTTATTTTTCTGATACAGATAAAAAAATTATCACTGATTATCACTTAATATTCTCTGTCTTGTCACTAAGCTTTCTAGAAAATCAGAGTTGTTCCACTTTGCAACTCTACCTCTGCTCACCCTCTGGCATTCTGCATATCCCTCAGCATAGGGTAATTAAGTAGTAATGACATCTCATGGGGCACAGCAGCATAATTACTGGAGGTATTTGCTAAGAAGGTATTTGACAAAAGGAAGCTTTCAACTGCTGAGATTTGTAGAATTTCAGTGATAATGTAGATTAAACATCTGAATTAAACTTTTATCACTAGATTTGAAACCCTTGTCAATAATTCTCTTAATCAAAAGGTCAGTGAAATGTGAGCTAACTTATCAAGCAAATGAATTATTCTACTTTAATTCTTTGTTCTAATAAACTAGAAAGTAAAATTTTATAGCATTGTAATCAACTAGAACGTGAAATAAAGTGAAAAGAAAATGAAGAACAAAATTCAAATGTCTGAACCAGAAAAACAGCCCTAGACTTAGCTCCTAAGGCATTAGGAGCCCAAGTGTATGTTATTGATTGTATGGGTACACATTATGTGGCCCTAGATTAATATCAAGTTAATTTAAAAGATGAACACAACATATATAAACCATGTCACACAAAGTCTCTTCAGATTACTTGATTTCAAGGAAAAGGGTTATCCTGCAGATTGTATTCTACAAAGATGGTCAAAACAATATCTCCTATCACCCAAACCCTTCTGGTTTCTTCTTCTTTTTGAAGATAGGGTCTCACTATGTTGCCCAGGCTACACTCAAATTTCTGGGCTCAAGTGATCCTCCTGACTTAACCTCCCAACTAGCTGGGACTGCAGGAGCTCACCACTGCAACTGCAAGCCCTTCTGAATTGTGACCTTGCCATCCCCCAATCAGGATATGAAATCTAATTTTCTCCCCTTCAGCTTGGGCTGCCTCAGTGACTTGGATAAACAATAGATTGAAGTGGAAGTAATGTTCTGGATTTTTAAGACATCTTTCCTTATGACACTATATCAGATCTCAACTCCCTTGAGGTAAATAGCCCAAGCCACACGGACATATTAGGTATGTCAATGGACAGCTGTAGCTTAACTCCAACCTGACAGCATCATTTGCCTGCCTTGTGAATGCACCATTATGGACATCCAACCTTTGGAAACCATCACATGACTGTGGCCAAAACAATATCTCACTACAACTACATGAGAAATCCCAAACAAGAATCACCCAGCTGACCCTAGTCAACACAAAGAAACATGAGATATAATAAAGTACTATTTCAGGCTTTTAAATTTTGGGGTGGGTTGTTATGTAGCAATAGTCGAGCAGTAACCAAAATCTATGGTCAGGGAATTGATCTTTTTTTTTTTTTTCTTATTTTCTCTATTTGTGAAATCCAATTTGCCCTATGGCAACATTGCTTTTTGTTTTGTTTGTTTTGTTTTAAGACAGAGTCTTGCTCTGTCACCCAAGCTGGACTGCAGTGGCACGATCACTGCAACGCCTCCGCCTTCTGCATTCAAGCGATTCTCATGCCCCAGCCTCCCGAGTAGCTGGGATTACAAACACACACAACCATGCCTGGCTAATATTTCTATTTTTAGTAGAGATGGGGTTTCACCTTGTTGGCCAGGCTAGTCTCGAACTCCTGACCTCAGGTGGTCTTCCCACTTCAGCCTTTCAAAGTGCTGGGATTACAGGCATGAGCCACTGCACTGGCTGCCTTCATCTTAATAGCACCTAAATAACTTATTTTCAATATTCTAGTTGTCATTCCTACATTCTGGAAGGCATTAAGTTTTGCTGATCTTTCTAATACAGAGTCATCTCTCAGATACTATTTATTCTTTTATTTCACATCATAGTATTTTAAACAATAAATTTGAAAGAATTTATTTTCAGGCAGCTCTTTTGGAGTGAGATGGGATTTGAAAGGCCATAATTCATATTACTATTTTAAAAATTATGATGTTCTTTGCAATCGTCTCTATTTCATGAATTGTTTTTGAATCTACACTAATGGTAGAACTGTTTCCTAGATATCACCTCTGGAAAATGTAGTACTATATGGGAGCTACACTCTAAGGAAATCATTGTTTTGGCATTTTAAATACAAATAATAACCCAACATTTTCAAAGGCAATTATCTACCATGTGATAGATGTGCCTATTGTTTCTATTCAGATAACAGTGAAAATTTTTTACTTCACTTAGAGTAACATTATTATTTCTGAATGTTGATTTACACACACACACATGCACATACAAGTTTTAAGAAATATTGTACAGTTCAGTTCATAGTCTTTTCAGGAGTCTATGATAAAAGGAACAAGTGGTTATTTTCTCACTAATTTCAACAATGGATATTGAAATTTACTTTTTTGAAAACAAAATAGCACTTCATTTATAGTTTCATCTATATTTTGTATTTCTGTGATTAATAGTAAGATTGAATAATTATTTTTAGTTTCTTTTAGCTATTTACATACATCTTATGTTTGTGGAATTTCTCATTAATATTAACACGGGTTTTAAGAGTAGTTTCCAACTTTTGACATTTATATTTGTACACATATTTCAAAACCGGATAACTTAGATAAGCACAAAAACTATAATCTTTTGCCCAAGAATAATATAACACTATTACATGTGATGGCTTTTGATGTGCCAAGTTGGTTAGGCTAAATGATAGTCCTCAGAATTCCCTTTGTTTTACTATGCTTCCATTTAGAGTGGGGTACAGAGGATAGTCTCTATGAAGAGAGTTGGAAGATGAAAGAGAGGCAGATAATATTTTGTAGCATGCATACATCATTTCTCATGCCCGAAGTGGTCATGCAGAAGGGATAAAATCATGCGTGGGCTCCACAACAAGAACTTGCTCTCACCTAGGCCAACCTGACCACAGCCACTGCTAAGTGCCAAACCTTCCAGCAGCAGAGGCCACCACTGAAGCCCTGATATGGCACCATTTCTCAAGGTGATCAGTCTGGCAAGTTGATTACATTGATCATCTTCCATGACGGAAGGAAAAGCACTTTGTTCTTAACAGAAATAAACATTTACTCCAGATATAGATTTGCTTTCCATGCCTAGAATGCTTCTTCCAAAACTACCACCCATTAATTTTTAGAATGGTTTACCCATTGCCATGTTATTTTGCTTCTCTGGTTAAACTCTGACTGAACCACTACCTACATTTTCATTTCCTCTTTATATTCATTTGCAAAGCTACTTTTCCTATATGTTTAATTTCATGATACTTAAAGTAGAAGTCTCAATTCTTAAATTACCTAAATCTAATTAAATTGGTACCTCCAACATTGTTCCACCAAGATTGACTGAGTTAAGTGTCAGTTTCTTGTGGTTCTTCTCTTGCATTGACTCATCCAAGAATTGAATATAAGAAGTCCAAAAAGGGCCCGGCGCGGTGGCTCACGCCTGTAATCACAGCACTTTGGGAGGTTGAGGCGGGTGGATTCCTTGAGGTCAGGAGTT
>NW_016810859.1:285354-290763 GCF_001698545.2 Rhinopithecus bieti
TCCTGAAGAATGTGACCTTTTTAAATAAAAGGTTTGTTGCACATATAATTAATTAAAATGAGGTCATACTAGAGTAGGATAGCTTCTTAATCCAATATGACTGGTATCCTTATAAAAAGGGACAATTTAAAGACAGGCAAGCACACAGAGAGAACACGATATACAGATGGAGGCAGAGAGTGAGGTCATGCTTCTATAAGCCAATGAACTCCAAAGATTGCTAGAAAATCACACACAGGACAGACAAATAATCCAGACGTTACCCTGACAGTCTTAGGAAGGAATCAAACCTGTTGATACTTTCATCTTGGATTTCCCTTCTCCAGAGACAAAAAATTTCTGTTGTTTCAGCCACCTAGTTTGTGGGATTTTGTTTCAGCAGCCTTAGAAAACTGATACACACCTAAATAAAGAAGAAGACTTGACCTGTACCTTTAGGGGCTCATGAAAGAATCTATGGGCACTAATGTTATTCAATATTTGGCATTCAGAGCTAGCAGAACACGACCTACATCTCTAAATACACCCTATTATGATTAACACAGCTCAGACCTGAGCAAAACAGATCTCCATATCTCTTGCATAGATCTTTGAAAGAAAGAGTAACTGGGTCCAAATACTTGTGGGTTGTCCAAACCTTGTGGGTGGGGATAAACATTGCTTCCACAGGCAAACACCATTGAGAAGTAGAATTACTTACATAAGGAAAACAGAAACTGAAGACCTAGCAAATCCTTTTTCTCAGATACTATGAATGTAATAATTTCAAACGTGTTTAATTTTGCTTTCCTTCATGCTTTAATTTGTGTTTCTAGAGGTACTTATTTAAGAAAATGGATTAAAACAATTATAAATACAAAATTAACTAAGAAAAGTAATATTTTCTAGGCATGAGAAATTACAGAAAATTACATATCACAAGATACAAAATAAAAATAATTTACTACTTAGCTGTCTAATACATTTCTACAATGCTTTTATCCTATTCCCTTTGGCTGTTAACATTTTAGTCAACTACATCTAATGATGTTGTAAATATTATAGAAAAAATTAAAGTAATATTAAAGTAATTGTTTTCTGGCAGTTACTCTTTTTAAAAATTATTGAGATATAGAATAACTTATTTCAGCTTTACAATATGTAACTGGGATGTCATTTGATGCTAAGATTGTTGTAGAATTTAGGGAACTCAGTATCTCTTTATTTCATAAACTAGAAATGAAGTCCTAGGGTATTTAACATTTTTCTTGTGTAATAACTAGTTCTAAATACATTTTCAATAAATAATATTTATTAACCCAATTTTAATCTCACATCCTTTTTAAGGGCCCTATTATTAAGTTTCATAATATAAAAAATCTGCCTCTTACGGAATGTTTATTAATAATAAAATTATTGCTCCTCTTAACAAGGCATTATGAAAGTTTTGAGAACTAAGAGAAATCAAATAACTCATTAGAACAATGCTGCTCTTGTCTGTACAAATGGTGTATTTCTTTATTATTTATTTTCCATTCCATCAATAGTCCATCAAACCAGAGCAATTTTTATGGTCCTGGGTGAGAATGTTCACATTTTAAAAAATCTTCTTTATTTCTCCTATTGTCATTTTATTATTTATATTTACTTAGCAATTGCAACTCTTCTTTATCTTCAGTACTTCTACCATCAGAATTTTGTTTATCTTTCTCTTGTGCTATAATAAAAGAGTCTTGGATATATTGTTTTCTGTCAATTTTCTTTCAATTTCCTTCTTTGGTGTATACTACAACATTTCCTTTTATAAATATAGACGTGTTATAATAAAAAAACTCTAGAACATATACAGTTTTTTAACTGTTTTACTGTAAACTTGGATATATTGAAAACTGAATTTCTTATAATCTCTTTCTCTGTGCGGTTCAGGGTTATATATGGCCACAAGTGAAGGTGGGCAAAATCTGGGAGGCAGAAATGAAGCATCAGCCACCATAATGAAATTGTCACTGCTTAGTTACTAAAAGAATGTGATAGAATATAGACACGTTTCAGTTTGCTTTTACTATTTCTTGCTCCAAACCCAGCTATCCTTAAGACCATGGGTCCTGTTGACCATGTTGACCATAGAACACCTTTGCACCCCACACTACCTCTGACCCTTATCTTTTATTCCATAACGTTACATAAGTCAACATACTAGGCAATGTTCTTAATGCTTAACAATACCCCTAAATACTATAATACACTTGTGTCTGGTTGATTTTGGCTTCATGTTTTTAATATCTAGCACTTTATTGCATTTAGTGAGTCTTTTTGTTTTGTTTATTTTTGTTTTGTTTTGTTTTGTTTTGTTTTGTTTTGTTTTAGAACTCCTATGCCTACTGTGAGGGAGAATCAAGCTTCTTAATGATTCCTATATTTGTGGAATGAAATTTGCCTAATCTACACTTTACCAAATGAGCCATCCTTTAAAGACCTTGGCCTCATGTCGAGTCTCAGTTGTTACCCCTTATAATCTGTGGATGCCTGGCTTCCTTTTCTATCCCTGGGTTAATATTCCCATTTGCTAAGACTCTGATCACCAAGACCAACCACAGCTACCACCACCTTTGTGGCAGAAGATTCAGTGTCACTTTCGAATTGGCTGCTATGGTTATGACTTCCTTCTAGTTTCTGACATCTGGTGATTTTCCTTTTTTCTAATGAGGCCAGTAGTGGACTGAAAATAATTTAAAACAGTTATTTTCTTTAGCCAATATTTCTATATTTCTAAGAAGTTGTACTGAAGAATTTCCATGGTAGATAGGCTGCCATATTTTCAGAACTGGAAGTCAGTGAGTCCCAGTTTAATCATGTCCACAATGTCTGTTAATTGGCCAGATTAATATGCATTGTGCTAGATGTTATACCATGATGGCCACTGGGAAATTAATGCTTCCTAAAGTACTGTGTACAAAATAGATCTTCAATAAATGCACATTGAAAAATCTTTGTTAAAGATCAATGAGAACAGTAAATTAAAAGCTAGAGGCCAGGGTTAAGTACATTTTGATGCCTTTAAGCAACTCAAATTATTAACTGAGTGTATACTGGGAACAGTTGCCCTGGGAATTCCCCATTTAGAAGATGAAAATCGTGATAATTTTGGAGTGATGCCCAAAGTCAGCCAATTAGATTTTTATGCTGTAAGTTATTTATTTCAAGCAACAAAGACTGCCAAGTTTTATATCAATCAGGATGGCTAAAAAGCATCATTCCCCACTATGTGTTAGGGAAGTTACAAGAAAGGGACTCTGAAAAATCAGTACAGAAGAGATCCACTGAACACTCACTTACTCAGAACCACGCCCCACCTCCACCACCTAAAAATAGAGCCTCTCCAGAACTGCTCTTCTAGCTTTTTGAAACAAAGAGGTAACTTGGTTTAAATCTCCCAAGGATATTTTGCAAACAGGCAACCCAAATTGGTCAAATTCAGTCAATACTATACAAATATTGCTGATTGGAATTTTATAAAATTATTATTCTTTGCATAGAGATGGGAACATATTCCATCTTTTGAGGCAGTAAATTATAAGTGGTCTTCAAATAGATTTTAATGCATCCAGTTTTGATTCAATTATATTCCTCTTGTACCTTGAAAAATATTTATAGAATGTTTTGCTTCAATTTCTTTATCCAGGAATTTAATATTAAATATATATTTTCATTACATGATAATATGAATAACTACAACAACAAAATCAACAAAACAATTTTATAAAATATAAAAGTACCATATATTACTAACGAACTACATCCATGCCTCTCAAAACTGAGACCAAGAATCTACTTAAAAATAGGCAAAATAGATTCACCACCAAATTCTACCAGAGGTACAAAGAGGAGCTGGTACCATTCCTTCTGAAACTATCCCAAACAATAGAAAAAGAGGGACTCCTCACTAACTCATTTTATGAGGCCAGCATTATCCTGATACCAAAAACTTGGCAGAGACATAACTAAAAAAGAAAATTTCAGGCCAATATCCCTGATGAACATCAATGCAAAAATCCTCAATAAAATATGGGTAAACCAAATCCAGCAGCACATCAGAAAGCTTATCTACCACAATCAAGTCGGCTTCGTACCTGGAGTGCAAGGCTTGTTCAACATACAAAAATCAATAAATGTAATCCATCACATAAACAGAACCAATGATAAAAATCAAATGATTATCTCAATAGATGTAGAAAAGGCCTTCAATAAAATTAACATCCTTTCATGTTAAAAACTCTCAATAAACTAGGCATTGGTGGAACATATCTCAAAATAATAAGAGTTATTTATGACAAGCCCATAACCAATATCATACTGAATGGGCAAAAGCTGGAAGCATTCCCTTTGAAAACTGGCACAAGAAAGGGATGCTCTCTCTCACCACTCCTATTCAACATAGTATTGGAAGTTCTGACCAGGGCAATCAGGCAAGAGGAAGAAATAAAGAGTACTCAAATAGGAAGAGAGGAAGTCAAATTGTCTCTGTTTGCAGACAACATAGTTTTATATATAGAATACCCCATCGTCTCAGCCCAAAATCTCCTTAAGCTAAAAAGCAACTTCAGCAAACTCTCAGAATACAAAATCAATGTTCAAAAGTCACAGGCATTCCTATACACCAATAATGGACAAGCAGAGAGCCAAATCATGTGTGAACTCCCATTCACAATAGCCACAAAGAGAATAAAGTACCTAGGAATAAACTTACGAGGGATGTAAAGGACCTCTTTAAGGAGAACTACAAACCACTGCTCAAGGAAATAAGAGAGGACACAAACAAATGGGAAAAACATTCTATGCTCATGGATAGGAAGAATAAATATCATAAAAATGGCTGTACTGCCAAAAGTATTTTATAGATTCATTGCTATTCCCATTAAGCTACCACTGACTTTTTTCACAGAATTAGAAAAACCTACTTTAAATTTCATATGGAACCAAAAAAGAGCCCATATAGGCAAGGAAATCCTAAGCAAAAAGAACAAGGCTGGAGGTATCCTGGTACCTGACTTCAAACTATACTACAAGTCTACGGTAACCAAAACAGCATGGCACTGGTACCAAAACAGATATGTAGACCAATGGAACAGAACAGAGGCCTCAGAAATAACACCACACATCTACAGCCAACTGATCTTCGACAAATCTGAAAAAAACAAGCAATGGGAAAAGGATTCCCTATTTAATAAATGGTGTTGGGAAAACCAGAAAGCCATATGCAGAAAATGAAACTGGACCCCTTCCTTACACCTTATACAAAAATTAACTCAAGATGAATCAAAGACTTAAATGTTAGGTCTAAAACCATAAAAACGCTAGAAGAAAACCTAGGCAATACCATTCAGGACATAGACATGGGCAAGGACTTCGTGACTAAAACACCAAAAGCAA
>NW_016810859.1:291078-298742 GCF_001698545.2 Rhinopithecus bieti
AAAAAAAAAAAAAAAAAAAAAGAACCCCATCAAAAAGTGGGCAAAAGATATGAACAGACAATTCTCAAAAGAAGACATTTATATGCAGCCAACAAACATATGAAAAAGCTCATCATTACTGATCATTAGAAAAATGCAAACCAAAACCACAATGAGATACCATCTCACACCAGTTAGAATGGTGATCATTAAAAAGTCAGAAAATAACAAATGCTGGCAAGGCTGTGAAGAAATAGGAACATTCTTACACTATTGGTTGGAGTGTAAATTAGTTCAACCATTGTGGAAGACAGTGTGATGATTCCTCAAGGATCTAGAATGAGAATACCATTTGACCCAGTAATCCCATTACTGGGTATATACCCAAAGGATTATAAATCATTCTATAAAGACACATGCACACATATGTTTATTGCAGCACTATTTACAATAGCAAAGATTTGGATCCAACCCAAATGTCCATCAATGATAGATTCGATAAAGAAAATGTGGCACATATACACCATGGAATACAATGCAGCCATAAAAGAATGAGATCATGTCCTTTGCAGGGAGATGGATGAAGCTGACAGCCATCATTCTCAGCAAAGTAACACAGTAACAGAAAACCAAACAACACATGTTCTCACTCATAAGTGGGAGCTGAACAATGAGAACACACAGTCACAGAGAGGGGATCATCACACATCAGGGCCTGTTGAAGGGTGGAAGGCCAGGGGAGAGAGAGCATTAGGACAAATATCTAATGCATGTGGGGCTTAAAACCTAGATGATGCCTTGATAGGTGCAGCAAACCACCATGGCACATGTACACCTATGTAACAAACCTGTACATTCTACACATGTATCCTAGAACTTAAAGTAAAATTTTAAAAATGGGCAAAATACATGAAAAAACATTTCAAAGCATACACAGGCACACACGCATACACATATACACTCAGATATAACTATATGAAAAGTTACTAAAATTTATTAAAATCATGACAATTCAAATTGAAACATAAGTGAAATGCCATTTCTTACCCATTAGATTGATTAAAACAAAAAAATTGGTGACACCAAATATCGGAGAGGAACAGTGGAAACTGTCATAAATCATTGGTGAGTGTAAAAAATGGTACAATCACTTTGTAAAACTGTTTGTAGTTTCTTATGAAGTTCAGCGCAAATACGTCATGTTACCAAGTAATTCTAATCCTAAACAATTTCCCAAAATAAATGAAAATGTATATCTACAAAAAGATTTTTATGTAAATGTTCTAGCAATTTTATTCATAATAATAAAAGAATGGAAACAGATCAAATCTCAATCAGCAGTGAACAAACAAAGAAATTTTGGTATATTCATACAAGCAAATGCTACCCAGTAAGAAAAATGAATGAATGAATTACTTGTATACCCAACAACATGCCTGAATCTTATTTAACTGAGTGACAGAAGCTGGATATAAGAGAGTACATACATTTTATTCCATTTATATGAAGTTCTAGAGCAGGTAAAATTGTCCTAAGATGATGGAAGATGTAACGGGGCTGCTCCAGGTGTGGAGTATTGCATGGAAAGTGGTATGGTGTGATCATATTTTCTGGGGTGATGGAAATATTTTGAATCTTCTTTCAGTGATAATTACATGAGTGTACATGACTGTCCAAACTGAAACACAGAAGACAGAAGAAATGTGCATATTATTGCAGGTAGAGTATATTATCATCTTAAAAATGAATTGTTTGAGAAGTTCAGAGTTCCACACCACTGAAAGTCTTCAAGCAAAGACAAAGAGACCCATACACTAAGCAAATGGACTAGATTAATTTTAAACATGCTGTCTTTGAAACCTAACCATAGGCATCCAGGTCCAGCAAGCTGTTAAAAATCAAGAACAAGAGCTTAGGAAATGTGATCCCTACTATCAATATAATGCTGTTCCTGGAAATGATTTTCTGACTTAAAAAGGAGGGCAATCAACTCAACAGTAGAGAGGAGAGGCGAGGTTCAAACTAGAGAGAGGATTAGCCTAAGCCCATACACTAGGCTACTGCATTTTACCAACTTTATAGTGGTTATGTTCGGTCCTGGGTGAATATCCACATTTAGAGGGCTAACAGGATTTTCTACAATGGTAATGATTCAGCAAATGAAAATGCAGTCACATTAAAACATCAATCTTGTTAAATTATGACCAAGAGCTTGATTCTCAACTAAATAGAAAAAAAAAATGAACAAACAAACAAACCAGAAGGAAAAAATGGGAGCTAAAGGACCTAAAGGTAACTTTGTTCAAAGGCTTGATAGAAGTTATGAAATTTAAGAGTATGCAATAGGAAAGTTTAAGAGAAACAACAAGCAATATCTTAATAGAGAGGTAATAAGCAGTTGAGATTCCACCCCACCCCATTCCCCTTGACACAAAATAATATAATCTGTGTTCAGACAGATACTTTTAAAATCAAAAGCATTGACACAAGAATAGGTTGTAATCTACATTTGTTATATGGGGCCAATGATTCCTGGGCTTGAAGATAATTCCTACATCCTTCACTTCCCGTAAATATCATTTTTTAAAAAAATAATCTCATTGACTTTTCCTATTTTTCCACATATTCTTTCCTAGCTCTAAGTGAAAGAGGCAAAATAAAATGTTTTTACTGTTAGATTCATGTGAGAATCCCATTTGAACCAACGTTCATCAAAATAATGTGTCTAGCAATTCACATTCATGACAAAAGTGGTCAGATCGAACAAAATGGTTTGTTGGGATACAGCTTGAATTGGAAGGAAATGCAAACTAGTGTTTCTTTTTACAGGTTAGTAAAAGCAAACTTCACACTATAGTATTTGGTTTATTTTTTTTTTCTCTCCAAATCTGTTCATTTATTTCCAAAGAAATTTTCAATGATGGAGGAATAGTTAGGTTGTTACATGGAATGCACAGTCTAATATAAACATGAGAAAAATGATAGGCGAAATTTATTGAAAAGTAATAGAACCTTTGTGATTTCATTTCACATTACTATAATTTAACTGTAATGTTTCAGACACAGGATTTTAAAAGCGATTACATAAACATAAGACTTATTTAAGAAAGAAAAAGAAAAAAAGGTCTTCTCAAGGAATTATTTTGTGCTTTTTGCAAATCAGCCAAGAAGGGAAAATGGATTAATTATAAACACTGAAGCTGAGCAGCATGCCAAAAAAATATGCTGATTAAAGTTTAACTGCTGTGGTTCAAATAATGCTAATAGAATTCATTATTACCACAATTATTGTTACTGCATAGTCACATATATCACTAAATAATACTGAATAATGTCATTCTAGTTACTTCAGAGTTGCATCTGAAAATAAGCTTTAGAATTGTAAAATAAACAGAGGTATTTAAAGCAAACTTTTATGCAAAGTATTCAAATTAGTGTTTATTCTCAGGGAAAAAAAACAAGACTGAAAACATTTCAGAGCCTCAAAATCATTGTCTTACTTGCAGGTGCATTTGGCAACAGCACTATTTGAATTTTGGATGTGTAAGTGAGGAATAAGTGTTGTGCCCATAGGAAACAACAGAAGCTGAGCCTTTCTGAAAGCAGAAGATGAATTCTAAGGACACAAAGTACACAGAAACCAAAGACAGGGAAGAGAAAACTTTCAAAATTAGTCATTGTCATGGTTAATCTACTTCCTGACTTGCAAAGTAACTGATTGCTGCAGGAACCTGTTTTTTTCTGGTGTTAAACTAGCACTACAAATATTCGTTTCACCAAGGTCAGGGCAATTTGCTAGTGAACATGCATTATAATGGACAAAATGGCCTCCCGGTTCTGCATGGCTATAAATTGGTGGACTACTGCTTTGAGAATAAAACAGCCTAAAATTCCCAGCTTTCTGTAAGGTAAAAAGTTGAGAATTCTGTTTCATTTGGAGTCATGCTCACCAGCTATTCTACAAACAAGTCCTAGTGGTTTAGTACAATGTAAATTTATTTTTCACTCACATCACAGTCCAATGTTGCTTAGTGGCACTTCAACAAGCATGCCATACTGGGGACCTTTGACTCAAATCACAAGAGTAGGAAAGAGAGGATAGCCCATGGATTTCATAGGCCTAGAAGTGGTATACTAATTTGCTCTGTTTCACCTCCCTTTGCCAGAGCATAGTCTATGAGTCCAATCTACCTGGAAGGGAGGCTGGTAAATACAGTCTTCCTGTGTTTCCAGAACAAAAATGAAAATGGCTTGCTGAGTATACAACATTGTTTCTGGTGCTTATTTTTTCAATAAAGCTAAATATATCTGATATGGTTTGGCTCTGTATCCCCACCCAAATCTCATGCTGAATTGTGATCCAGAGTGGGGCCGGGTAGGAGGTGAATGGATTATGAGGGTGGCTTCCAACGGTTTAGCACCATCCCCCTAGTGCTGCCTCACGATAGAGTTCTCAAAAGATCTGTATGTTTAAAAATGTGTAGCACCGCCCCCTTCACCCTCTTCCTCCTGCTCCTGCCAAGCAGGTTGTGCTGGCTTCCCCTTCTGCCATGACTGTAAGTTTCCCGAGGCCTCCCCAGCCATGCTTCCTGTACAGCCTGCAGAACTGTGAGCCAATTAAATCTCTTTTCTTTATAAATTGCCCAAACTCAGGTAGTTCTTTATAGTAATGTGAGAACAGACTAATACAATATCTTTTTCATACTCTTAACACTTTTAAATGTTATGTAAAATGTCTGAGGAATTTACAAACTTGGATGTTGATATTAATAGCACGTATATGTTGAGACTCTAAATTCTCATTGCATAGCCACCACTACTCCAAATCATGGTAGGCACAGCAAGGCAGAAATTAGTGCTAAAACCCAAATATTTATGATGGGGTTAGAAGTAGTGGTGAAGGTGAATCAGCACTTACATTGATATAGCTGATATCAATTCTAAAAATATTTGCTAATATTTTTTCCTTATTGTGCCATTTACTTCAGATTAATCATTCTTAGATTGATTAAAACAGTCTCTGCCAGGGGAAAAAAACCTGGAAAACTGAGAACTTATTCTGAAAATCTAGTGAACGTGAACATATTCCACTGTTTTTTCTCTCTCTTTCTCTTTTTTTTTTTTTGTCGTTGTTCTTATTTTATTTTGTCTCAACATGACTAGTCTTTCACAACTGTCTTATATGACAAAATATGTAACCCTGTAATACTCTTATTAGATTTATTCATATATTCTGAGCTTCGGTTCTTGATATTGTTTTCAAACCCCAGAGGTAACTTACCAACAGTGTCTACTGAAACTGGCTTTTCATAATCTCTTTAACATTATATGATGGGGTATGGATAATTCACTAATAATTTAAAAGAATTATTTCCCTTTGCCTCTTAAACTTGGTAAAATGGAATGTCAGCAATCATTTGATACTTCAACCAAATACCAGACTATTTGATGCTTGTAAGTTTTATATCAAAGACTTGAAGCATTGGATTCAGAACTTAAATCTCTTTTATGTGAACTTGAATAGTCCCTTTGGCAAAAGACAAAAAAGACATGGGAATAAACTCAGAGATATCATTACACATTCTGGATAAGAATCTTTCTGTGGTAAATGAAAGAGAAGTAGAAATTTCAACACAATGACTAAAGTTTATTAAACCTATAACCTGCTTTTTAAACCTAAATTAAAATTCTTAATGCTTGAAAAACATCAAAATTGCAATGAATAGAATTTCATTTTCTGGTTAGGCATGTAAAGATCTTTGAAGTTGTCACTCCAGTCATCACAACAATAAAAAGGCTGAACAAATTGAAAATTAGCAATTCTTCTAATATTTGCCAGAGAGGTAAATTGACAGGCAAACTACTCCTCCCCAAAATGGAGATATATAGACGAATATAGAGAGAATAACAGGGTTACGGTGGCAGTGGCCCAGGAGCAGAAACCCCTGTGGAAGTTAGCACCAGGTTAGGGAAACTTAAACTATAATTTATAATGTGCTGGAGGCACAGTATGAGCAAGCTCAAGTTTTAAGAATGCCAGGGGTGGCCAGTCTTGGTGCCACACTTTTGTTTTACCTCTGGGAGCCACATCAGGATCTCACAGGAAGGATCAGAATAAAAGTAGCACTATAATTTTGGCAAGAAATTGGGGGAAAGTAGCCATCTAAAATACTCTTAGAAAAATTTCTTCTTAACAAAGCCTCCCTTTAAAAGAAACTATTCTATGAGAGCCTAACTAACTGGGGTTTTACCATATAAAAACCCATGTGGGGAAGGAAAATGCACAACTCCAGCCTCCTCTAGTTTTCCCTGTGGGAAAGCCATCTCTAGCCTTTCTGTTCATCATCTATGGAGGAGAGTTGACTCATAAAGACTTGTGAAAGTCACAGCTCAGGGTCACTGGCTCACTAAAAGACTGATATCTAATCGTCGGATTGTAGAATGCTTCTCCTCCACCCCATCTCTCACATTCCATCTGATATTGTTTGGCTCTGTGTTCCCACCCAAATCTCATCTCAAATTGTAATCCCCATGCATCAAGGGAGGGGGGAGATTGGATCATGGGGGCAGTTTCCCCTATTCTGTTCTCATGATAGTGAGTGACTTCTCACGAGCTCCAATGGTTTTGTGTTTGACAGTTCCTCCTTCACATGCTGTCTCTCACCTGCCACCATGTAAGACATTCCTGCTTCCCCTTCTGCCATGATTGTAAGTTTCCCGAGGACTCCCCAGTCACAGTACTGTGAGTCAATTAAACAAACCTCTTTCCTTTATAAATTACCCAGTCTCGGATAGTATCTTTATGGCAGCATGAAAATGGACTAATACACCATCACATCGACAGAGTTCCTGTATAATAACAGGAGAATACAACTGAAAGAGCTGCATATCTCAGACCTTATTGGAGAACAGTTCTCTAGGGAAACTCAAACACAATAGGGAAGACAAAAACAAGAACACAAGGTAGCTCCAAAAGCCAATGCTGAAGGATAAAACAAGTCCACTGAAGGAACTTGCAGCCTTTGCAAATACACCTACAACAAACATTAAACAGATCCCAGCTTCTAGCCAAATTAGCATAAATTCTCACCCTAAAGGCCTATATAACTCCTACACCTATTACCCTATATTACTCCTATAGCACCTATTATCCCATGAAAAGTATGATACATTATGATCAAGCAACGTTTGTGCCAGGAATAAAAGTTTCATTCAACATTTGAAAATTAACCAATATAACTTACTATATTAATCAACAAAATAAGAAAAGAAACACATGATCATAGAAATAGATACAGAAAAAAACAATTATTAAAATTTAGCATTAATGTTGATAAAACCTCAGCAAACTAAGAATTGAAAGGAATTTCCTTTACTGAATAAAGTGCTTCTACAAAAAACCTGTTGTGAGCATCAAACTTATTATTGAAAAGCTGAATGCTTTCTTCCTAAAACTAGGAAAAAGGCAAGGATGTTAGTTCCAAACACTCCTACTCATCATTACACTCATTGTCCTAACCACTACAATATGGCAAGAAAAATAAGTAAACGTATAGAGGGGGATAAAACTAAATAAGTTAAACCAAAATTACTATCTTTAATTATTTAAATATCATTTCTCATATCCAGTGAAAGTTATCTCTAAATTATCCCCCAGTCTCTACTTTTTTTTTTTTTTTTTTTTT
>NW_016810859.1:300503-306214 GCF_001698545.2 Rhinopithecus bieti
ACCGGCCCCGCTGCTTCCCCTGTTGGTCTTCAGCTGTGCGCTGTCCCCAGAGGTGGAGACTACAGAGACAGGCAGGCTTCCTTGAGCTGCTGTGAGCTCCACCCAGTTCGAGCTTCCCAGCGGCTTTGTTTACCTACTTAAGCCTCAGCAATGGCGGGCACCCCTCCCCCAGCCTCGCTGCTGCCTTGCTGATAGATCCCCACAGACTGCTGTGTTAGCAGTGAGGGAGGCTCCGTGGGTGTGGGACACTCCCGGCCAGGTGTGGGATATATTCTCCTGGTGTGCCTGTTTGCTTAAGCAGTATTGGGGTGGGAGTTACCTGATTTTCCAGGTGTTGTGTGTCTCAGTTCCCCTGGCTAGGAAAACGGATCCCCCCCTTGCACTTCCAGGTGAGGCGATGCCTCGCCCTGCTTCAGCTCTTGCTGGTCAGGCTGCAGCAGCTGACCAGCACCGATTGTCCAGCGCTCCCTAGTGAGATGACCCCAGTACCTCAGTTGAAAATGCAGAAATCACCAGTCTTCTGTGTCGCGCGCGCTGGGAGTTGGAGACTGGAGCTGTTCCTATTCGGCCATCTTGCTCCGCCCCCTACTTTTCTTTGATATATAGCCATTGCCATCCTACGATCACCTCCTTTTCTACAATTTTATTTCATAATGATCAATGAAATAAACTGCTACTTATGAACCCAGGTGTGACCCAGCAGCAACCATTACCTCGGGCAGATGATAATTTTCCAAACTCTGGTTTTCTTTTGTAGTTCAGTCTTTAATTGCAGCATTTAGTGAAGTGTGGGATTGTATATGGAAAACGGCAATAAGTAAGTACAGATTTTTCACAAATATATATACATCTGAGTATACAAATTCCAGGAGTGGAATATCAAGGTGAAAATGCCATTAAGATGACAAGTCACCATAACTTTAAACATCAGTAAATAGCTGTTATATTACCAAAGTCTTTGAAAATGTAAGGTAAAAATATTTTTAGCATAAAGAAGTGACAACCTTTATCATGACCAGCTTTTCCTGAAACTAAGAAAATTTTAAATTAAAACACTAAATTATAAAGTATGACAGCAAATAATATTTCAACTGCCTTAAAAGGGAGAGTAAAAAGTAACAATGATGTAATGACACATTTTCTTCTCAACAAATAAAAGATGAAGTGAACGGAATAAAACCAATGACTTTTTTTAAACAGAAAGAAAATCTTATGATTACCAGGATACATTCCCCATTAAGAGTTTCAAAGGAACTCTTTATTTCAAAGGAAGGAAAAAAATTCAGCCACCAAAATGACATTTAACTTAACAACAGAGCTTCCATCATGGCCTGGAAATCAGGAAATATTTTGATCAGAGAGAAAGAAATGTACAAAGAGATATTATATTTTTGAAATATTATGACTTTTAAATGTCTTCTATTAATCACGTTTCCTGGTCCAGAAAATAATGAAACTGATATTTGAGGGGCAGAACACTTTTAAATACATTGCCTGAAATCTATTTGAAATATTTATTTGAAATTAATGTAGTCATAATTAACATGTGGTGCAAAATATTTTAATACATTTCCCATTCATTAACACAAGGATTGTCTACTTTACTGAAGTTATTCCTCTTTGGTAAAAGCAAATAGACTAAGTTTTGAGGCTAATGAAGAAAAAAAAAAAAAACAGTGATTTAAAATCCTGAAGAAAATAAATGACAATGTAATAAAGAAATGACTAAAGCTATAAAATAATGTTTAAGAGATTATGGGAAAATAGTTTATGTAATGATATGCCATTAAAAAACTCATGGATATATTAAGCTTATAGAAATATGGAGGCAACTTAATTCTGAATCTTCTCTGATTCTTCTGGAAATCATACATTATATGAGAAAGAAAATAAAACCTAAATTCTCAAAGAAACTAGGAGACAATAAACTTAACTCCAAAATGATGTATAAGAACTACCGAAGCCAGACAAATTGCAAATTCATAGATTTTATTGACCTCCATCGAAGTGCTGAGGATTCAGAGCAATCAACTTGCTCAAAATATAAGAGATAGGAATCTACTGGGATTAATGATTACTGGTTTGTTGGGTCAAGAAACAACCAGATTGGTAAGAAAAGTTCAGCTGGGTGATTGGTGAACTGGTGGAAATTGAGTGTACATGGGTAAAGGTTAATAAATTCCTTGGAAAAGCAAATAGAGATGGAGTTCATGCCCTCCAACAGGCTTTTTCTCCACCAACCCCACTGGATGTTCATAGAGAATTTGGCAGAATAACAGGAAAGTCTCTTTCATCATACAGAATGGAAGTAGAGGAACATAAATGATATGAAGTATTTTCTCTGATAATAGTGACATAAACTAGAAATCCACCACAGAAAAATGTGTGAGAAATTCCTAAATATATGGAAATCAAGTAACACACTTCTAAATAACCCATTGGTTGAAAGAAAATGAAAACACATTTTGAAATGCATAAGAAGGATTATAAAGTATACCAAATATGTGGGATACAACAAAAATAGGGCTTCATGGGAAATTTTCAGGATGAAATGCAGATGGTAGCAAAAACAAAAGTTTCCCAAATCAATACTCTAAATTTCAATCTTGATAATTTAGGAAAAAAGCAAAGTGAATGCAGAAATCAATGATGTTGAAAGCAGTAAAAACAATAAAGAAAATCAAAACTAATGAAACTAAAAACTTATTTGACAAGGTTGACTGATAAACTCCTATCTAAATGGATGGAGAATAAAAGATATAAGACACAATTCATCAATATGAGCAATGAAAGAGTGGGTATCACTACAGCTTTCACAGAGGTTAATAGGAAAATAAGGGGACATTATGAACAACACTCTGACCATAAATTTAGCTTACATAAAATAGACCAAATTGTTGAAAGTCACCAACTAACAGAGCTCATTTAAGAAAAAATATGTAATCTGAATATGCTTATGTCCCTTAAAGAAACTCTCTTATAGTTAAACACCTTCTGTGAAGAAAACTCTGCACCCAGGAGTTTTCAGTGGCATATTATCCCAAACTATTAATGAAATCATGCAAACTCTGTTCATCCTCTTTGATATACAAAGAATATACAAAAGGAGGAAGCACCATAGGACCCATCTTATTAGGTCAGAAGTACCCTAATACCAAAAAGAGACAAAGATATTGTAAGAAAACCAGAGACCAATATGATGTATGAACTTAACAAAACTCTCAAAAATATTAGCAGTTAATATCAAGCAATATATAAAACAACTAATACATCATGTAAAAGTCGGATTTGTGTCAGGAATATGAGGTTCATTCAACATTCAACAATCAGTCAATGCAGTTTACTGTATCAGTGCACAAAATAAGAAATTTCGTATGATCATCATAATAGATGCGGAAAAAGTCATTATCAAAGTTGAACATTATTGCTGATAAAACCTCAGCAAACTAAAACTAGAAAGAACTTCCTTTACTGGATAAATGCATCTACAAAAAGCTATTGCCAACATTAAAGTTTTAAAATTTTTTGCTTGAAAATAATAATTCTATATATTTGGAGGTAAATGTGATGTTTTCATGTATGTAAACATTGTGGAATAATATTGAAAGGGTAAATGTTTTCCTTCTAACATCAGGAATAAGGCAAGGATGCCAGTTCTTAACACACCTACTTATTGTTGTACTGGATGCCATCGTCATTGAAATAAGGAAAGAAAAAGAAACAGAAGAAGTAAGAGGCATAAGGATTAGAAGAGTTAAAATAAAATTGACTCTATTAGAAGAAAACATTATTATATATGTATATAATCCAAAAGAATCTAGAAGAGTTTATTGGAATTAATACCTGAGTTTAACAAGGTCACATATCAATATTTAAAAAGTCAATTGCTTTCCTATATACCAGCAATTAACACTTGGAAAAATCACATACATATTATTTGCCATGGCATCCAGCAAAATGAAGTAATTAGGCATAAATGCAACAAAATATGTACAGGAAGTTTACGTGGAAAATGATAACACACTGATAGAATTGGTTTTTTAAGGTGATATTTTTGTAGTCCAAAATAAAGTATTGGAGCTAAGGGATTTCTTGGTTTTACTGTGTAGTTTCAACTTAGACTCTTAGAAATTAAGATTGACTTCAAATTACCCTGAAATCAGAAATGCTCAGTCTTTGTTCTTTGTCACCCACTATCATCTGTTCCACTGTTGAAGAACCCTATATTCAAGAAACCACTGTGACAACACATCTCTGCTGATTTGTTGTTGTTGTTTTCATTTCTTCTCTCTGCTTTGCTTCTCTTCTTTCTCTTCTACTATAGGGCCTTGCCATGTGAATCTTAACTGTACTTTCATTCTCTGGTCTAGTAAGACATCACCAATTCAGTAAGAGTGTTATTTGTCCCTGCCTGCACTGTACGATTGGTGTTTTAGCTAAAGCCTTTTTTTCCTTTAGGTTTTATTTCTTTGCCATTGTGTGTCTGTTCTGAGACAATCTCTTGCTGAGCAAAGTATTTTCCTGTCTATTCTGGATCCAAAATTATCCCTGGAGTACAAAAGCCTGGCTTTTGCTCAATCGAAGTTTCCCACTTTAGGCTAGATAATCCTCTCTGTTTTCTCTCTCTGAACCTTGACCAATTAATATCCTGATTTCAGCATGTTCATGTGTTTAATTTTTTTCCAATTGCATATATAGGAGTGAATCTGGAATTTATCATGCTCATTACTAAACACCGTGAATATACTGAATGCATTGTCTGTTTCTATTACGTATAACTTAGAGAAAATTTTTATCAACAGAATAACTGGAGTCTAAAGTTGTGGGCAAGAACAATGTCTATTGAGTTAATGAGTGCACAAAATAAGAAATTGAGTTAGGTGTTTAATTAGGAAAAAATGGTTGTTTGCAAATTTGTTTTTCTTCCTATAAATATTACCACCATAAAATGAAGAACAAGAAAGCCATTTGCCCTACCAAATATTTAAACATATTTTCAATAATTAATATGATTTGATATTAGTGCAAAAATAAACAAAGATTGATACAAAGGAGAGCCTTATAAGAGATCGTAGTATATATAAAACCTTAATATGTAATAAAGGAGGCATTATAAGTCTTTTAGAAAAGATTGATTGATTCAATACATAGTGTTATGCTGGAAAAATTAATCAGCTTTCGTTGCTGGGGTGTCAATTAAAACTGTCCCATATTCAACATACGAAGATATACACCAGGTGGAATTAAAGGGTAATGTGGGAAATAAGATGCAGAAAAAAATAGTAGAAGAAAATTTGACCTTTATTTAAGCAGCGAAAGATTTTATAATATCAACTCTGAATCAGATATAAATAAGACAGAGCACTTTTAAAGAGCTCACAAAATTGAAGAATCCTCACAGCAACTAGGGTTATGGCCTCTTCTACTTGGATAGCCACAGAAATCCACTGGAAAGGTAGGAAGTCATGAACTATGGATCCTTATCTGGCTAGATCAAGGGACGAGAACAGGAAAACATGGAAGTACAGTAAATGAAGGCTGAAAGAAAAGTAATCTGTGTCTAAACAGAGTTCTTTTACTACAGTTGTGTTTTAATGTTCTTAAGCGGTGGCTCAAGCCTGTAATCCCAGCACTTTGGGAGGCCGAGACGGGAGGATCACGAGGTCAGGAGATCGAGACCATGCTGGCTAACACTGTGAAACCCCGTCTCT
>NW_016810859.1:306602-319335 GCF_001698545.2 Rhinopithecus bieti
AAAAAAAAAAAAAAAAAAAAAAAAAATTAAAAAGCAGGCTGGGCATGGTGGCTCATTCCTGTAATTCCAGCACTTTGGGAGGCCAAGGTGGGTGGATCAGGAGGTCAGGAGATCAAGATCATCCTGGCCAACATGGTGAAACACCGTCTTTTCTAAAAATACAAAAATTAGTTGGGCATGGCAGCGCATGTCTGTAATCCCAGCTACTTAGGAGGCTGAGGCAGGAGAATTGCTTGAACCCAGGAGGCAGAGGTTGCAGTGAGACAAGATCGTGCCACTGCACTCCAGCCTGGCGACAAAGTGAGATTTCATCTCAAAAAACAACAATAATAAAAAAACTAAAAAAATAAAAATAAAAAGCATTTCCATCCAAGAGAGCCCAGGGTACCTGAAAGTTTTGCATTAACAAAATCTGTAAATTGTAAATTATTTTATGCTGTTGCTACCAGTCATAAGCACTTCAAGGCATGTTCTTTAATATATCTGTCATTCTTGAGCAACCTATTTTGAGTTAAAAAATAAAACTTTAAGCATATCAGTCATTTATTGGAAAATACAGAAATAAGATCCACTGTAACGTATATAGGACAGAACTGACCTACTTTCACCAAGCGGAAACTTTGTTCCTTATATTTAGTTGAATTTCCTACTTGCAGAGTTTTGCAAACAAACCATGTGATTTTTCTAGGGCTGGAATCCAAGTAGCCTTACAGAACATAATACAAAACAGCATTCTTGGCAAAATGTTCACTTGAATCCTTGGTAACCACTTCCTAAATGTATGTTTTCCAAACTATAGGATAAGACTCATTAGTGAATTTTGAAATCTATCAAATGGTGAGTTTCAACCATCACTTTTTTTAAATAAAGAAGAATAACAACAGAGAATAAGATACACACACACACACACACACCTCTACCATGCTCCCAGTGTGAAATGCATTTGGGTCAGTCAAAATATTTTGAAATCTACTGTCTGAGAATACTCATTGTCCTATATGAATAATTTTCAACTTGATCAACGACAAGAAGTAGTGTGTGTGGTATGTGTGTATATGTGTTTGTGTGTGTGTGTAGCCATGTGAACTGGCTTAGGAGCATCTATGTAAAAATCAAGATGTAGATCATAGAGTGTGCTAGGTGGGAGTCTGGCAAAAACAAGGCACTATCTTGTACATTGCACTTTGTTCTGCTACTTACTTGGAATACATTTTTCAGCTGTCTAGACTATAATTGTTCCATTATAAAAATGCTGAAAACAAGTTCTAATAGTTTATACATACTATTATATATGATATCCACTGTACGATACTTAATGATCATTTTCATTACACAACCTCACTGTGGACACTTTGTGAAAGTGGTGTGTGTGGCCCTACAATGTTCTTTCCTCTTTTACATCCTTTCATCTAAGGAGGCCAGAATGAATCCTTACTCCAGTTTTCTAAAGTACAGTGGGGATTAACTTATTTTTTTAATTTTTTTTGGAAGAAACAGGTATGTTTATTGCAGTTGGGAGGAAATTAAGATAAAAAGAAAGATTTGGAATGCTGTGTGTTTCTAGGCAGAAATGGGATATAGTGAATTGGAAATTGAAGAAAATACTTCAGATATAAGGTGGTCACGTGAAGTCATATGAAAATAGCTTCTTTGGTGATATAATTAAGACATAAAAATCCTATTGAACCAGATCAGTCACATTTTTGGACCAATTGAAACAGCATTTTGCGAATGGCAAAATATTAGCATCTTGAGCTAAGAGCTCAAGATGTATGTAGTTCAGTGAGTTACATAAAACAGGGGTCCCCAACCCTCAGGTTGCAGACCAGTACTGACCCATGGCCTGTTAGGAGCCTGGTCACACAGCAGGATGTGAGCGGAGGGCCAAGAGTATTATTGCTTGAGCTCTGCCTCCTGTCAGATCAGATTCGATTCTCATAGGAGCACAAGCTTATTGTGAACTGTGCCTGCGAAGGATCTAGCTTGCGTACTCCTTATGAGAATCTAAAGCCTGATGATCTGAGGTGGAACAGTTTCATCTCCTAAAACCATCTTTTCACCCCTTTGATTTGTGGAAAATTTGTCTTTCACAAATCTGGTCCCTGGTGCCAAAAAGTTGTTTGGGGACCACTGATGTAAAGCGAACACCACCTCTGTCAAGAAATGGAGCATTTCCAACACCCTGGAACCCCATCCTGTATTCTTCCATTCCTTTGCCCACTCTCCAAGGTAACCACTATAATGGTGCCTACTGTACACCAAGAATTAAACAATTTGATCAAAACACACAATCTCATTCTCACCAGAAGCATTCTATTTCATTCATATCCAGAAAAGAAGAGACATCATGCCATAAGTACATGATCTCACTTTTCAGAAGTATAAAACATAAAGCTTTGTGGGAAGTATAAGAGAGGAATTCTGTCTTATATTTTGGAAACTTCATGTCTAGAATACTGAATAAAGGGAAGAAAACAGAAAGCCAGGGGATATCTGTAAGAGCAGTACATCTGGGCAGAACAGCCAATGAAATGGAAGGGAATGAACATCTACATACTTTAGCTGTGCTAAGTGCTTTAAATACATCACCTCTGGTGATATTATTTTTAAAAATCACCAAGTGTAAGCACAAATGAAATTAAAAGATCCAAATATAAAAACCCTACAGACCAAGATCTTTCAGAAAGACAACATACCTGTAACCGCCAAAATACTCCTGATGATAAGTTTCCAAATCCATAGTGGCACTGCAGGTTCAAAGCACTTTCTGATACCTCTTCATAGGGTGTCTGCTCAATTTCCCAATCAAACTCTTCGTCATCAACTACTTCTTCAGGAATCTCAGAAGCACCTGAATGTGTTAAATATATTATTTTAAGTATTGGATTTCCTAGGTACAATGAGGGGAAGAAAAAAGTATAGGAAAAAATGTCCACATTGATGTATCAAAATATATGTACAAGAATATTTATAGCTCAGCTATTCGTGATAATAAAAAAATAAAAATGTGGTATATTCATACAATGGAATATTACGTAGCAATGAAAGCAAATGAATCTCAGCAACAATGTGAATAAATCCCATAAAAATAATGTTAAGTGAAAGAAGCTAGACAAAAAGAATATATACTGTATGACTTACACATGCAATGAAAAAACAGGATTCATTTATTTTTAAAGTTCTGTTAGAAGCTGCCCCAGTCCAATAAAATCCTTCCTATGACTGGCATTGGCATCTTTCATCAAAATGCCAAAATCCTCCTCACAGGTAGTCACTGTTTTACCCTCAATGTAAAACACTGATTGTGAATCAATTAGGTGAGTTTTGCCTGGGTCCTGAGGTAGGTAGAGCATTAAACATGGCTGGAAGTTTATAGATAAGGTTGACAGCAGTGCTTTAGTGAACTAAAATGTTTAAGCATATGGACTCAGAGTGTGTTTAGAACTTCGAGCTGTGTGACCTTGGGCAGACTAGTCTCTCTGTGCTTCAATTTTCTCATTGGCAAAGTGGTAATAAATACTCTAAGGATTATTGTGAAAATGAACTGAATACACGCACAAACACATATATATACACACATGCACTTAGATACTTAGAAGAGAATCTGTTACAAATATTAGGCTCTCATAAATATAGTTTATCAAAATTATTACTAGATAGGAAGAGACGAATAGGAATCAGAAATATCTACTATTTCCCCTCAGAGTTTTAATATTTCAGTTTTTACCTCATTTTAATACAAAGCTATGCATTTAAATTCAGTTTGATATAAATAACTGCATCCTATTATGGATATAAATACAAAAAATAAATATAAATACAACTATATTAACGAAATATGAACCCTCCAAAACTTTTGAGCTAGTTATTATGATTTGGGTCACATATTCTGCCCTATCATAATAAAACTTTGGTATTGGTAATTGAGAGAGAATGTTCTCTAAGCCAGATATTGTATTAAAGGCTTTACTTCTATATTTTATATAAATCTTTACAAAATCCACCCCGTAGATAATTTATTCTTATAATTTAAATGGACACTTTTCCTGTAAAACTTTAAAATTTGATTTTGTTTTGTTATAATAACAACTCAAGAAGTAGCTATCACCATCCCTATTTAGAGATGAGTTAAGTGACTAGGCCAAAATTAGAAAATAAGTTAGCAAAACTGGGATTCAAACCCAGTCTCTTGTTTTGTGACTCCCTGCGTTCTGCTTTTCCATATCACTTCATCATCAGAGTTATTTTCCCTCACTTAGGGAATAGAGCCTTGTCTATCACGGGACAGACATGGGATCTCGACTTAAGAAGGTTTCTGTACACAGCAGAGCCTAAAGAGATAGTCTATGCTGAAAGCTTTTATTTTCATTCAGTGGAATGGAGGGTATCCTTGCAATGGGACAGAGCTGACTAAAAGGTCGATTCAGGCAGGGGAAGCAGTCTGTTTTCCAATCTGTTTTTCTAAGCTGGTGGGTGCAGTACAGACTCCAGAAAGTAAGATGAAGATGTGTTGGTATAGAGAGAGTGGTCAAGATTTAGAGTAGAGAAGGGCTTCAGCATTGCTTGGTTCAGCATTTCCACTCACACAGTAGTTTACCCATTTGGATCTGCGCAATGTGCAACTTATGAGAGCACATGTGATCGCCCTGAAACAGAGGTTCTACCAGAAGTACTTATGGACTGCAGAAAAATGCTCCTGATTGAGGGAGTGACAGTCTCTGGGATTACTTCACTGACTTTTCCAGAGTCGTGTAACAAGGGATTTGAACAAAAAATACTAATAGCAAACATTTGCATTATGTTTATGATTTGCTAGGCACTGTTCTAAGAAATTTATATTTCTAAACTATTTAAACTTACTGAAAGTTTTGTAAGTAAAATATCACATTATTAGGATTTTAAAGATAGAGTAATTGAGATATATAGAGGATTAAGCACCTGTGGAATTTGAACTCAGAGCCTCCAGCTCCAGTGTCTCTGCACTTAACCACTCCACTCCATAATCTTGCCTTGCTAGAGCAGCATACTAGATGCAACTTCTTACATGCGTTCTCTATAATCATAAGAGATGATCCCTAATTTTTCTTTCTCACATATATATATGATATATATGTGAGAAAGATATATATATGAGATAAATATGAGAAATATATATATATATATTTAGAATTGACTTTGTAAGACATTTAGAAAATGTTTCCTCTCTTTCTAATTCTGCAACAGTTTGCTCAAAAGTTACCTTCAATGTTTGGAAGTATTTACTAATGAAGCAATGTAGATCTTTGCTATTTTCTTCTTTTACATTTAGTTTAGATTTTTAAGTAACAGATTATCTTTAATATCTGTTAATTATTCAGGTTTTTTCTCCTTCTTTTGAAGTCTCCTAAACTATCTGATACTTCAAGGCATTCATCCATTTTGAAAACGATCAAATGATTTTTATGGATTTTCTTCCCAGTCTGACATTTTTGCCATAAGTATATTTGACCCGCCCTAAAGGGAAGAGACTTCACCTCAGTTTCAGGTGTGTAAGTAGAAGTAGAAGTGCTGCTTCTGTGAAGAAGGTAGAAACAAGAGGTTTATCTCCAGATATCCCTGGGAAACTACCGTTATGCAACTCCTTCAACTAGAGAGAAAGGTAAGAAACTATAGAGAGAAACAGTTTCCACTACACATTAAAATATCACATTTCAAGGTCTAAGAATGGATTAAGCAATAAGCACTAACACTCTCCCAGATATATTTGGTCCAAACCCAGTGATTCCACATGCTTAATAATCTTCTCAAATTGTAATTTGGTGGGACAAATATTCAAGCCTCATAAACCTTGATTGTCTCCATTTGCCAGTGAGCTTTACTGCATGCACAAGGAGGCCACTTATAGCAGCAGAGCAGGTACGCAGCTAATTACACCTATAAGTCACTAATGAGAACACTGAGTTCAGGAGCACAGACATGGTATGAAGCCCTATTTTAAACTAAGTATTTGCTCTAATAGCTGTGACTTCGCCTGGCTCAGTGGCAAAGTGATGTGCTTCTAAATATTTAGTTAAAATGCCTGGGTGAAGACAAAACTGCCTGATGATAATTTAGCATAATGCCTTCTTGAGCTACTCAAAGAGTTTATTGTTTTATGTTATTTTTGCTTTTTATGTCAACAAAGTAAAATAATACTTGATTTAATATAAGTACAAAAATGGGCAAAACTAATCTAACCTGTTAGAAGGCAGAATAATGATTATTCACTGGAAGCACAAGGGGGCTTCTGCGGAGCTGGTTATGTTCAGGCTCTTAATCTGATTCCTGGTTCCATGCCCATGTTCAGTTTATGCAAATTTATCAAGCTGTATACCGATGAAATATTTACATATCTCTGTGTATATTTCAAATATATTCTAAGAAAAAATAAAATTGCATTTCTCACTATAAAGAGGTGAATGAGTAAATTCAGGTTAAAATACACTAATGCCTTGCTAATAACGAAATTACCTGTTCAATAATTTTCTATTGGTGACAGTGGTACTACTGCCACTCAGTAAAATAAATAAACAAGCACCCAGTCACTTGAACCACATAGTGAATGACATATTTAATATTCAAGCAAAATAATTTTTAAATGAAATGAATTTGAATGGCAATGCAAATTTTAAGAAATGTAAGGAAAAAGGTTCACCTCATTAGAAATTTTAGGCCGGGCGCGGTGGCTCACGCCTGTAATCCCAGCACTTTGGGAGGCCGAGGCGGGCGGATCACAAGGTCAGGAGATCGAGACCATCTTGGCTAACATGGTGAAACCCCGTTTCTGCTAAAAATACAAAAAAATTAGCCGGGCGCGTTGGCAGGCGCCTGTAGTCCCAGCTACTCGGGAGGCTGAGACAGGAGAATGGCATGAACCCGGGAGGCGGAGCTTGCAGTGAGCTGAGATCGCGCCACTGCACTCCAGCCTGGGTGATGAGCAAGACTCCATCTCAAAAAAAAACAAAACAAAAACAAAAGTACCAATTCCACAAAATCTGATGCTAAACCCATCACAGATTAGCAAAGCAGCTACACTTCATGCCTCCAAACACAAGGACAGGAGAGACTAAGCTATTAATAAAAGTACCAGGAAGTAACATCTACATCAGGTAAGGAGGCTGAAACAAAGCAGGAGGCAACAAACAGTGAGATTCTATTTTGTTTTCATATTCCCTAGCCCTAGATAGGGTAGATTTTAGGGTTTGATGAGGTGAACAAGGTGCTATTAAAGCCAAAGGAAAAATGTGAAGAGACACAAAAAACATGGCAATCATTATGGGAAATCTAAGATACACAATCATTTTTAAATATGTGGCTCAGCTGAAAATAAGATGTTCATATTCACCATGAATATAGGGACTAGTGACTCAATTTTCAAAATGTAACATAATGGCATTAAGAGATAATAGGGCAAGTGAAATAAGGGTAGAGAAGAGGTTTTAGAAGGCTAAATCTTCATTTCTCACACTAGGAAGTCAAGAGACAGCTATAAAATGGGAAACCAAGGAACTTCAGTATAAGTATGTTATTCAGAAATACAGAGGTAAATAGTAGAACAAAAAGCTAAGATTTAGAAGCTGGGCAGAGTAAAAAAAAAAAAGTCACACTGAGACAAGCAGAATCGAGGAACAGCAATCTGCATTAAAAATTACCTGAAATAGCACCGTGCTCTTGGTCAAATAAAAAACAAACCTACATAGAATCGATCAGCATCTTCTCTCACCTTGAAATATTTCAGAATAATGAGCCAACCCTGGTTGCTCATCTAATCCTCATTTTGCCATCTTATTGGTAATTTTCCTTCCAAAAACATTATTCCCTTCAAAAATCCTTCATAAACTGAAATTTGATTTGCTACCCATGTTCACTCTGCCTTCCCAAAGTATAGCCATTTGTTTTCCAATTTCAATAATCACACTTCTTTTAACCTTCTATATAGGACCTGTCTTGACCACTAAAGTTTGTGGATCTCTTTTTTTACATCTCCCTAAGTCTCTATAGCTTTCTTAAAATAACATAACCAAATACGATGTAGAATTTTTTATGACTAAATTAAGATGATTTGGTCAACACAGAAGCCACCTACAACACAGAAGCCCATCCTCAGAGTGGACTCTATTAGGCATAATAGAGCATACTTAGCATATTAGACACCTAGAACAGATCACTTTTTTACCATATCTGTGCCTCTACACAACTAAATTATTTTCTGTAATAATCATGAAATTAAAAATAACAATCCAGAGAAAGCATACAGTGAGGCTTTTCTTTTATAGCACTTTGTACACATAATTATTCCAATAAAAATTTTTAAATGTAAAATAGTTTATATCATGAAAGAAATAAACAAAAATATCATTATATTATTTTTTAAAGATGGCCCAATTTATAAGCACAAAATGGACTATCACATTATAATTTGTTTTGAGCTTTGATTTCGGCAGATTTGTCAATGAGTGTGTTAAAATTNTTTACAACTTAGTCATTTTTTTTTCTTTCACTTCCTTTCTTTCCTTTTTTTCTTTCTTCTGGTAATCTATTTGTGAAAGTATTAGAAGCTGTTTTGAAAAATATTTGTATCTTTACAATTTTTTTCCACTCCAAGAAAGGTAGGAATGCTATATTAATGCTGAGAAGGCTGTAATCAAGGTATAAAAACAGCTAAGAATCTCTGGACTTCATTCTGGCAGTAAAACGTTATATCTTCCGTTCAACCTGTTACCCTCCTGGCCCTGAAAATTGGTATATAACTCTACTGCTTTAAATTTCATCAGTGTTCTGTAGCCCTTACTATTTCATCACAGATTTTTCTGAATCTCTCCAACTCTCCTTCTTCTCTCACTTAAATCTCTCCACCTCTGATAGTTCTAACACCTCAGAATATAAGCATAGTCAGGTCTCTCTCATTGTAAAACGAATAAACCGATAACAGAAACCTTCCTCCCATAGTCCAGTCATCCTAGTGGTACCACTGAGGCCTCTTTCTCTAATTCTCTTCAGAGCTAGTCTTCTGAACAAAACCACTTATGTAAGTGGTTACAAATTTGAATTATCAGATTCTCCCAGAAATATTATGTGTGGGCATTTTAAGGTTCACATTTCCACCTAAATAACTGAATCAGAATTTTTCATGGGTCTAGAAATCTACAGGTATATGTAGTATATGGATAATATTAAACCCGTGGGAATTAGGAGGTTCTCTGGGAAATGAGAAATTAATAGAAATTTCTCAAAGAAGATGTAAGCTGACTAAATAGGATTTAGCAGGGCAAAAGATAAAGACGGGAGAAAAATGCTGTATTAACAGTGGTTCTTCAACTCGAGTGCACATGAGAAACACATAAAGAGCTTGTTAAAAAAAGAAATAGAAAAACAGATCACGAATTTAGTGGGTCTTACATGTAAACTAGAGCTTGCATTTCTAACAAGTTCCCAGAATATGCTAATGCTGCTGGTTTGGGGACCACACTTTGAGAACCACTGTTCTAGAGTGAAGACTGGCCTATGGAAAAAAATAAAAATAAAACCTGGAAGCTGTAAGGTTCATGGTTTCTTTCAGGAAAAGAGACTCAGTATTATTTAAATGGAGAAGTCAAAGTGTAAATAAATAATAACATAATGGTTACAGAATCAAGAAAGAGTCAAGACTTGCAAGCTATTATGAGCAGGATTTAAAAATCTAGAATTTGTACTAAGATCAATGAGAAGACATTGAAAGTTTAAAGAAGTAATCTGACACTACACATTTGAACAGGGAGGAAATTTTTACACTGCAACACTTTGGTTGCAGTGTAAAAAATGAAGAAAGTAAGACAAAAATATTACTTAGAAACTGTTATAATCTAGGTGAGAGATGGTAGAATCTGAGCTAGAATAGTGATGACAAGAAGTGAAAGATTAGTTGCCAAAAATGATATATAAGAGGAAATTCAACAGGATTTGGTGACTGATTTATTTTCATTTTAAATGCTCTAAGTCTGTCAGTATGACTAGAGATTACAGCCTCACAATAAACCAGTTTGTTTTGCTAGAATAATGAGTTAATCAAATGCCTGTGGTACTCATGCCTAGATAATGAGTAACAATAGGTCAAATACAATTGTTCTTATATTTTTGTATATTCCCAACATGAGTTAATATAATATACAAATTAATTATGTATAGGAGTCTACTATCAGGGTGATCTCCAAAGCATGTAAGAAAACAAAACAAAACAAAACACCAGTTAAATTTATGGATTGTGGGTATATTTAGATCTGAACACCCTTATGGAAATAATGATTTCTCCCTGTATCTACGGATAGCATTATGTGCACAGTTTCCAGGAATTCTCAGCCTCCTTAATGTCTCTCCTTGGAAATTTCCCTCCATTGAAACATTGGCTCCATATTAATAACTATTGAATGAAGATTATAGATTTATAGCTATGCTCACACATATCTAGTGAGTAGTTTAAAGAACTTAAGCCCATAAAATTGCCAAAAGGTTAAACTTGATCCTTTGGCTAGGGCTAATAGTATTTAATCCTGAAATTCGTTTTCTCATGGGATTTTTGTAAGAATTAAATTATATGTTTGTGAAAGCATTTTTTTTTTTTTACTTCAATTGCTCTAAAATGCAACTTAGCATTTTTGTTATCATTCAAAATGGTAATATAAGAAAAACTATGTGCCTAGAAGGACTGTGAGATGCTCAATTGGGACATTCCAAGAAGCTGGGAAAATTAATTATTAGGAGAGTTTGAGAATAGTACATATGGATCCAGATTAGATTTATAGGCCAAACATATCTTCACTGGACAATATCGCATCTTTTGTGTGTAATCATTTAACACGATTGTTTCTTGGACACAATTGTTGGAAGAAAACCATAAATATCTGGTGTCCTTCTATGTTCAATTTGAAAAATGCTTTCATTGAATGATTTAGCAGTACAGAATGATACTTCAATATAAAGTCCACTGTACTGCCTTTTCTCAATGCATCCCTAATCTTGTTTCATTAATTACTGTTATTGTCTGGAGTGCTCATTAAATAAGCAACACATTTTCACTTCATTCTGAAACTAAAATGGAGTTGCAAAATGGTTTCTATATAGCTCTTGGAAAAACTTAATTGACCCTGGTAAGAATTTCAGCTTGTTTATATTGTTGGTAAATAGGTTGCTTCCTGTCGTCAAAGTTTCTAAGCTCTGATAGACATCACTTTTATAAGTCGACAGATAAAAGATTGACAAACAAAAAGTTTATCATTTCCAACTCTGAGAAAAGGTAAATGACTTTACCAAGTTCCTTCCCATTTTCCCCTTAATAGAATTTGAAAACAAAATTAACTTTTAAGAGGACTCTAAAATTTAAAAAAATTAAATTAAAGCAAAGAAGAAATTGGCTGAACATGAATTAAGTTTTATAAGTCCACCAGTGGTCCTTAATTCCTTAATTCTACCTTCTGTTTCCAAGCAATTCGTAGTGCAGTCCAGAATAAAACTTGAAGATGCTATGTAAAGATAGCTTCCAGTTCAATATCTTATCAAGCAGTAATTACAAGTGTATTAAAGTAATCTGTTGACAAAACAAATGATGTTTTCTGCTTTTAAATCTCCTTGACAAAGCTTGTCAATGTGAAAACTATATATTAAAACGTGGCCATTTGAAATAGTCATTAGCAGAGGCAAGCAGCAGTGAATAGATCTAGAAAGTTTGTATAAAATCTGGCTTAAGGGAACAAGGGAGATTAAAGAAAGTATGGATAGAGATCCATCGAGTCCCCCTTGGAAAGCCAAATCAAAAGACCAGTTAGTATTAAATAGATTACACCCAAAGCAAAAAGAAAGGCTCAGACAAAGGAACAAAAATAACTTTTTTTCCTATGACTTCTAAAAAAATTTACATATATGTGTGTGTGCATGTGATGCATGTGTTCATGTATATGTTTGAAGTTATTAATTATGAAGAGGATCAATTGAATGTGAGAGTCATAGGAAGAAGAATCAAAGTTCAACCCCATGATAATTGCTACAGCTATTAAGGAGAGAAACAATAAGGGTGGAAAAATTGAGTTTGTGCACCTTGGTCTTCTTCTCTTATATGTAATCTCATATATTTGATTTTCATTTTCAGAATCGAATTTCATGTTCATGATTCATTCCAGTTTACTTAGAAAATATGTAAAATAGATCTAGAATAAGAATATATCTTATTCAAGAGTTGGGTGATACCATAGAAAACCTATATACTGCATCTTAAAGCTTGAAGGTTAGTGGGTCCAAAATCCACCCAAAGAAAAGGAAGCTGCACAGTGACAGTGACAATTTAAGGGCTCTATTTTCAAATGAGATTTGAAGTGGGAAAAATAAGCTCTGCTTGAGGTTTTCAGTTTAACTTGTCATAGACATGCTAAATTCATGGACTATATATGTGAACATCTGCCTGATCTAGAGAAATAAGAAATGAAACTTTAGAACTTCAGCTTTCTCTCCCACCCTCTCTCACACACACACTCACACGCACAAGATAGAGACAGGGAAGTAATTATACTAATTTTGTTTTTAGTAAAATATAAAAAAGTAAAAATATAAACACATTTTAAAATAAGATCTTGAGAGAAATATGATTCAGCATTATATACTAAACAGATATAAACATTTGTAAATTTTAGCATAAATTATATTTAAAAGTTTGTCTTATTTCAGAAATTTCATAAATTCAATAAAAAAG